>NC_090653.1:271597367-271677552 GCF_040937935.1 Hyperolius riggenbachi
AGTAGGTGGTGGCCGGCAATGGAGGAATTGCTAATGGCTGCCCCCAGTATAATCCTAGTTATGAAAAGAGAAGGGTAAAAAGCATGCACTGAAATGCGCATAGGCTTGAAGGAGTGTTTATTTATCTTTGTATGTGTCAGAGTGGTGCAACTAAATATTTTTAATTAAAAAAAAAATGTTTGGTTTGGGTCCGCTTTAAGGGTGGTTAGGCAGCTGGTCCTGAAATGATTAAAAACAGCATAATTGTGCCACCAGCTATAGTTGGTGGACTGGAGGGGAATAGTAGGTAATGTCTCTGGGAGAAGCACAGTGAGCTTTTTTGGGGGTTTCCCCCTGCGCCCAAATTTCCCAGCACCGTTTTTGCATGTATGCCCTATGGGATACTATTGTAATTTCTATGTAGGATAATGTGTTGCATTTAAGGCCCTCGATCTGCGGAGAACATCTAGAGATTTCAGCAGCGTGATTTCAGCAGTTCTTCTCAGCCACGTTTATAAATTTGGCATGTTTCTGAATCTGAACATCTTTTCATGTCTTCTAACTCTCTGGACAAAATTAATAAATTATGTTGTGTCCTTATTAGCCAAGATATCGCCAGCAAAGATGTTGCAGCTGAAAAACTTCCTAAGCAAGAGGAAGCCGCCAACTATTCGATCTCTCGCCCCAGGTAACATCCGTGTGTGTTCCTGTCTTACAGTGTATGATTGGTATCTCTGTCTGTACTTGCAAAACAAAAGTTTGCCTTCTTAAAACAGAAGGTATTTGCAATTATTCAGGTTGGTGAATATGCAAATCATCCTTTCTATTCCTGGAAGATAGCCACACCTCCATAACCGCTGGAATGCAATGATGTGTCAGCTTGTTAAATATACAGTCACAATAATCCATCATCAGTGCATGGCATGTATTAATGTGGCTCTATGGAGTAGGACGTGAAACACCCAGAGCCACAGAGTACCCAGCAAGCTCATGGGGAACCAGAACTCCTAGGAGTGTGTAAGGGGGCTGCAAAGGACCAAAAAGTCCTCTTACTAAAATGTTAAAGAAAAGCTGCCTGGGAGGGGGGGGGTGTACTCTCCTCGGTAGGGGGAGTCTCCGGATCCTATCGAGGCTTTTCCGTCCTCCTGTGTCCCACGGCGGCGGCGAAAATGCTCAGAGAACAGCGGGGATGTAAATATTTACCTTCCCGGCTCCAGTGCAGGCGCAGTATCGGCTCTCCGCTCGAAGATGGGCGGAAATAGCCGATTGCTGTCGGGCCGCTCTACTGCACAGGCGCAGGCGGACCCGACAGAGATCTGCTATTTCCGCCTATCTTCGAGCGGAGAGCCGATACTGCGCCCCTGCTGGAGCCGGGAAGGTAAATATAGCAAGCCTTGTCAGGCTTTTGTCGAGCATGGATTGCGGGACACTTCGGGGGAGCCAGCGCTGGATTGCCTGCAGCTACAGGGGAGGGGGAAGCCTCATTGGGACCCTGATGCTTCCCCCTCCCGAGGTGAGTACCCCCCAGGGGAATTTTTTTTTTTTTTGCAAAGTCTCTTAAAGAAAACCTGAACTGAAAATTAAGTCAAAATAACCATACACAAGTCATACTTACCTCCCGTGTAGTCTACGCCTCAATCTCTTTCTCCTTTCCCATGTCCTATTTGTCCACTGTGATCAAGGGAATTCTCTGTCCTCCATTTTGAAAATGGCCACTACCCCATAACAGCTTCCTGGTCAGCACACAGTTAAGCTGTAATATCACCCACTTGAGCCATAGGAAAACAGACATTACTTGGCACAGCAGTTGTTCTCTCAGCTATAACTGACAGCAACTGATAAATAACTGACAGCAACTGATCTATTTCATTTCTGACAAAATATTGTCAGAACTGGAAGGGATTATTGTCAGAAGAAAATGGTGCGGTTCTGAGAGGAATTGATGGCAAGGTAACTATGTAATGTTCATTTGAAGGTACCTCGTGTGTTTATTTTAAATAATTTTACTCAGTACAGGTTCCCTTTAAGCAAAACAAGTCTGCCTTTTTAAAGCAGAAGGTATTTGCTATTATTTAGGTTGGAGTGAGCATATGATGTTTCTGCGGATGGTCATATTAGTTAGCTAAATATACAGGCTGCGCTTTCAGCCCTGTCAGTGACTTTGTTCTCTGCCCTTTATGCAAACCAATCTCTCCATACAGACTAGTAGTAAACAATATGGTTTATCGGTGAGATCCACATACACAATTTCAATAATTATCACCCAAAGAGATCTTTTGGAAGCGATGTTTGTACAGATGAACTGTTTAGAAGCCTGTTCTGTTCTGTGGAGGGGGATGGGGCAGAATGAGTGAGTGGTGCCCTGCTGCAGGAATCACAAGGCAAGAACCATAATCATTAGTAATGCATCATAATAGATCACCAGCACCCTCCTCAGTGGGGTCAGGAGCGAAACCTACCTTAAAGAGAAACGGTGACCAAGGATTGATCTTCATCCCAATCAGTAGCTGATACCCCCTTTCCCAAGAGAAATCTATTCCTTTTCACAAACGGATCATCAGGGGCGCTGTATAGCTGATATTGTGGTGAAACCCCTCCCACGGGAAACTGTCAGGACCATGGTCCTGACAGTTTCTTGTCTGGGAACCTCATTGCATTGTGGGAAATAGCGGTTTACAGCTGTTTCCAACTGCCAAAAAATGCAAGCAGCAGCTACTTCCAGTGACATTACCTGCCAGCAGTAAAAATGTCATCATGTGATAAATGTCAGAATGTAAATCGGGGAGAGGAAAGATTTTACAGTGGGCAAACACTGACTAAATCATTTATACATAATTATTGATGCATTTTTTTTTTTTTTTAAATACATTATATCACTGGAGTTCCTCTTTAAAGGACCCCTGAAGTGAAGGCTGACATATAAATTTTTTTTCCTTTTGAATCATACCAATTGCCTGACAGTCCTGCTGATCTAGTGGGCTGCAGTAGAGTCTGAACTACACACCTGAAACATGCATGAGCCAAATCCAGTCAACAGACAAACACCTGATCAACAGGCTTGTTCAGGGTCTGTAGCTAAAAGCATCAGAGGCAGAGGATCAGCAGGACAGCCAGGCAATGTGTTTAAAAGGGAATATATACGGCAGCCTCCGTCTGCCTCTCACTTCAAGGGTCCTTTAAACCGTTAAAGAAAATCGGGAAAAAGAGGCTTCCCTCTACCGAAGGTAAGGATCTAAATTTGTGCATTGCAGTACAGTTCTATTCTTTATGTTCTCCTGGGCCCCTTTGTGCGGTTTCTGCCACTCCCTGCTGCAATCCTGGCTTGTAATTGCCATTTTTATGCCAGGTTTACAAACAAAAGACATAGCAAGTGATTGGCTGAGAGTAGCTCAGTGTGTGAGTCATACAGGGTGTCTCCTGTGGGCCTGGAGAGGGTGTGTATAGCTTCTATCCAATCACAAGCAGCACAGCACATTCCAGCCTGACTGCCTGAGCCCGACAGAGGAGAGGAGATTAGATCATATAACAGATATAATACAGCCACTGTGCAACTAGGAAAGGCTGCAGTAAGACAGAGCACATTAGAACAGCTATAAGAACTTATAGGATAGAATAAATAAGGCTCAACATTTTGTTACAGAGTCTCTTTAAAGGACTAGTTTTTATATAAGGTAAATATATTAGATCAGTTCCATATGGCTCTCTCTTAAGTAATGCTTCCCCCACACCTCTCCTTGCATTACCCCTCATCCCCACTATTACCCATTTCTGTGTGATTGGTGTGATTGCTCCACTCCCACATATGTGATCTGTACTCCAGTCTGATACAGCAAAAGACACCTAGGAAGCATTCATAGCACGCATTCCATACTTCAGATTTTTTGTTTGTTTTTTAAAATTGAAATTCACTTTTTTTTATGTATAATGTCCTGTTGTGTGTTTCAGCCAATCTCTCCCGGTCCGCCTTCCTGGCTCCAAGTTTCTTTGAAGATTTGGATGATGTGAGCTCAACATCTTCTCTGTCCGAGGCGGCGGATAATGAAGATGGCCTGATATCTGCTCAACAGGAAGCCTCCAGGCAGGAGACTCCACCCCCAGAGCCATCTCCGGTCCGACCGGCCCGCCACGCCCCCGTGACCCGTACAGTATCTGTGCAGCCAGGATTTGGAACACCATCCATTCCGTTTGGGAAGGCCCAGACACAAGGTGGTCCAGTTACCAGCACTCGTGAGTGTTAGACGGTGTCTAATGTGTACAGCAGATATAGGAAACCTATTTGTGCAGTGCTAAATGATATACAGCATGAGCAACTAGTTTGTCAGCCTGGTGCTCAGATGTTAGTTTTTGTTAGGTTGACAGTTCTCATTTTGTACCAGGGTTGTATAGCTAAAAGTTATGCCGCAAGCCCAGACGCAGTCCTATCACACCTCTTTGATCCTTTTTGTTTTGTGCCCATGAACTTGTTGTGTAATATACAGCATCTCTCATTCCACTGAGCATCTCGCCTTCCGGCACCTCCATCACTTCACAGCTCTCGCAACAGTAGCGTGTTCCCTCAAGAAGGCATTCTTTACATCTGTGCAGTCCGAGTGTGCCTAAAAAGGTACAGACAGGGGTGTAACAATAGACCCTGCAAGGGATGCAGCTGCAGGGGGCCCGTGGGGGGATAATTTTCTTTTCCCTGTCCTGAGACACTGACCACTAAGGGCACGGAGAAGAAAAAAACTTTCCGTTCTCTGCACAATTGTTCTAATGACTGCATCTGCTTAGCCACTGATGAGGAATCATACAAAGATTTGTAGACAGTCCCTATTCAGTGCGCAGCAGGTTCTTGTGTACAGCGCCCAGCCTCTCCACCCCCTCCCCAAGTGCTGTGTACTGTATTGATGCTTGAAAAGTCTGCAGAGCCAGTTCTGCTCCATCAGAGATGGACAGAGTGAGTGTAATAAGCTGAGGCTGGGAGCACACTCGTCTGTTGGTTATCTGTATGCGTTTTCTGCACAGCACGTGTGTCTGTGTATGTGTGAAAACCTGCACGTTTACCACAGAAGCTAATGTAATAGAGCAGTGATGGCTAACCTTGGCACTCCAGCTGTGGTGGAACTACAAGTCCCATGAGGCATGGCAATACTCTCACAGCTCTAAGCATAACTCGGGGAGGCAGAGGCATGATGGGATTTGTAGTTTTGTCAAAGCTGGAGTGCCAAGGTTAGCCATCACTGTAATAGAGAAAAGGTAAGGTAAGTGAATGCCTGCTGCACCCCACAAATCCCCCACACAATTAGCGAACATCGGTTCATTTGAGAAGTTTAAAAATTTTGTTCACAGTTCACTTTGAGTGATGAAATTCCTTTTAAGTGCATACAAAGAAGCAAAACGCATTTACATCATGGAACCTTATGATGTATGGACCCTCAGAAGCAACCAGCGCTTTATATCACAAGGAGTTGTCCTCTCCTCTCCGCCCTACCATTTCGCTCTCAATGCATCAACCCCCTGATTACACAAGAGGGAAGACGCAGGCCTGGGTGATTTTGTAGAACTTAAAAAGTTGAACATGACTTTTACTTTTTGTTTTTGCATAGTTGGAAAAAAAAATCGTGTCACCAAATACCTTGTTTTCCATGTGTCTTCTTTTCAGCTGCAGTGCCTGCACAGCCAATCAGAGTGATCCCACAGGGGGCAGACAGCACAATGCTGGCCACCAAAACCGTCAAACACGGAGCTCCCACTGTCACAGCAACACAGCAGGCGGCACAAGCGGCTCTGAGAAGGCAGATGACCAATCAGGCGCCAGGTATATACTGTCACTTCTTATGATTTACAGTACCACAAAAATATATATATATATATATATATATATATATATATATATATATATATATACAATGGTGTGAAAAACTATTTGCCCCCTTCCTGATTTCTTATTCTTTTGCATGTTTGTCACACTTAAATGTTTCTGCTCATCAAAAACCGTTAACTATTAGTCAAAGATAACATAATTGAACACAAAATGCAGTTTTAAATGATGGTTTTTATTATTTAGTGAGGAAAAAAAACTCCAAATCTACATGGCCCTGTGTGAAAAAGTGATTGCCCCCCTTGTTTAAAAATAACTTAACTGTGGTTTATCACACCTGAGTTCAATTTCTGTAGTCACCCCCAGGCCTGATTACTGCCACACCTGTTTCAATCAAGAAATCACTTAAATGGGAGCTATCTGACACAGAGAAGTAGACCAAAAGCACCTCAAAAGCTAGACATCATGCCAAGATCCAAAGAAATTCAGTACCAAATGAGATCAAAAGTACTGTAATTGAGATCTATCAGTCTGGTAAAGGTTATAAAGCCATTTCTAAAGCTTTGGGACTCCAGCGAACCACAGTGAGAGCCATTATCCACAAATGGCAAAAACATGGAACAGTGATGAACCTTCCCAGGAGTGGCCGGCCGACCAAAATTACCCCAAGAGTGCAGAGAAAACTCATCCGAGAGGCCACAAAAGACCCCAGGACAACATCTAAAGAACTGCAGGCCTCACTTGCCTCAATTAAGGTCAGTGCTCACGACTCCACCATAAGAAAGAGACTGTGCAAAAACGGCCTGCATGGCAGATATCCAAGGCGCAAACCACTTTTAAGCAAAAAGAACAAAGGCTCGTCTCAATTTTGCTAAAAAACATTTCAATGATTGCCAAGACTTTAGGGAAAATACCTTGTGGACCGACGAGACAAAAGTTGAATTTTTTGGAAGGTGCCTGTCCCGTTACATCTGGCATAGAAGTAACACAGCATTTCAGCAAAAGAACATCATACCAACAGTAAAATATGGTGGTGGTAGTGTGATGGTCTGGGGTTGTTTTGCTGCTTCAGGACCTGGAAGGCTTGCTGTGATAGATGGAACCATGAATTGTACCAAAAAATCCTGAAGGAGAATGTCCGGCCATCTGTTTGTCAACTCAAGCTGAAGCGATCTTGGGTGCTGAAGCAGGACAATGACCCAAAACACACCAGCAAATCCACCTCTGAATGGCTGAAGAAAAACAAAATGAAGACTTTGGAGTGGCCTAGTCAAAGTCCTGACCTGAATCCTATTGAGATGTTGTGGCATGACCTTAAAAAGGCGGTTCATGCTAGAAAACCCTCAAATAAAGCTGAATTACAACAATTCTGCAAAGATGAGTGGGCCAAAATTCCTCCAGAGCACTGTAAAAGACTCGTTGCAAGTTATCGCAAACGCTTGATTGCAGTTATTGCTGCTAAGAGTTGCCCAACCAGTTATTAGGTTCAGGGGGCAATTTCTTTTTCACACAGGGCCATGTAGGTTTTGAGCTTTTTTTCTCACTAAATAATAAAAACCATCATTTAAAACTGCATTTTGTGTTCAATTATGTTATCTTTGACTAATAGTTAACTGTTTTTGATGAGCAGAAACATTTAAGTGTGACAAAAATGCAAAAGAATAAGAAATCAGGAAGGGGGCAAATAATTTTTCACACCACTGTATGTGTATGTATGTATGTGTATATATATGTGTGTGTGTGTGTGTGTGTGTGTGTGTGTGTGTGTGTGTGTGTGTGTGTGTGTGTGTATATATATATATATATATATATATATATATATATATATATATATATATATATATATATATATATATATATTATTCCTCCTATCAGTTCCATTACCTTTAGAGTTTAAAGAGACTCTGAAGTCTCGTACAAATCATGTTTTTAATTAAAAAATGTGTTTAACATACTAGCCCTACCTAAACTGCCGCATCCCCGCTGCTGTACACTAACTAAATCCCCCGCAAACTCCCCGGGGGGCAATCCGGGCAGCGCTTCCGTGAGAGGCAGAGCTATGAGCCGCAGCTCTGCCTCTCAGCGCGTCTGTCAGCCCGGATCGCTTCCTCTCCCCGCCCCTCAGTCTTCCTTCACTGAGAGGGGCGGGGGAGAGGCGGAGATACGCTGCTGATAGATGCGGATGGAGGCAGAGCTGGGGCTCATAGCTCTGCCTCCAACAGCAGCATAATCCAAGACAGTCGTGGATTTTGCGGGGGAGAGGGAGGGGGGAGTTAGATAGATTTCAGCGGCGGGGATGCGGCGGTTTAGGTAGGGCTATGATAAACCAAATTTTTAATTAAAAACATGATTTTTAGGAGACTTCAGTGTCTCTTTAACCACTTGCTCACAGCCGATGGGCGGCGGCGGCAAAGTGTACGCCGAAAGGAACGCAATACGCCCAAGGGCGTTGCGTCCTTTCAGCATGCCGGGGGAGCGATCGCGTCATTGACGCGCGCTTCCCCCGGCAACTGGCTCCGCCCACCCGCGACGACAACCCGCTGGCCGTTCTGAAGCGCCGGCGGGTTGTTAACCCCACGATCGCCGCTACAAAGTGTATAATACACTTTGTAATGTATACAAAGTGTATTATACAGGCTGCCTCCTGTCCTGGTGGTCCCAGTGTCCGAGGGACCACCAGGGCAGGCTGCACCCACCCTAGTCTGCACCCAAACACACTGATCTGCCCCCCGCCCCCTGATCGCCCACAGCACCGCTCAGACCCCCCCCCCCCTGCCCACCCACCAGACCACTGTTTGCACCCAATCAACCCCCTAATAACCCATCAATCACTCCCTGTCACTATCTGTCAACGCTATATTTTTTTAAATTCCCTAAACTGCCCCCTGGGGACTCCTGATCACCCCCCCCACCCCTCAGATTCTCCCCAGACCCCCCCCCCCCCCCCCGTGTACTGTATGCATCTATCCCCCCTGATCACCTGTCAATCACCCATCAATCACCCCATGTCACTGCCACACATCAATCAGCCCCTAACCTGCCCCTTGCGGGTAATCTGATCACCCACCCACACCATTAGATCGCCCGCAAACCCGCCGTCACATCACCTCCCAAGTGTATTGTTTACATCTGTTCTCTTCTCTAAACACCCACTAATTGCCCATCAATCACCTCCTATCACCACCTGTCACTGTTACCTATCAGATCAGACCCTAATCGGCCCCTTGCGGGCACCCAATCACACGCTCAGATTGCCCTCAGACCCCCCCTTATCAATTAGCCAGTGCATTAAATACATCTGTTCTTCCCTGTAATAACCCACTGATCACCTGTCAATCACCTGCCAATCACCTATCACCCATCAATCACCCCCTGTCACTGCCACCCACCAATCAGCCCCTAACCTGCCCCTTGCGGGCAATCTGATCACCCACCCACACCATTAGATCGCCCGCAAACCTGCAGTCAGATCACCTCCCAAGTGTATTGTTTACATCTGTTCTCTCCTCTAAACACCCATCAATCACCCTCTGTCACCACCTGTCACTGCTTCCCATCAGATTAGACCCCTATCTGCCCCTAGGGCACTCAATCACCCGCCCACACCCTCAGACCCCAGCCCTGATCACCTTGCCAGTGCATTGCTTGCATCTATTCCCCCCACTAATCACACATTGAGACACCCATCAATCACCTCCTGTCACCCCCTAGCACACCTACCCATCAGATCAGGCCCTAATTTGCCCCGTGTGGGCTCCTGATCACTCGGCCAAACCCTCAGATCCCCCTCAGACCCCCTTCCGATCACCTCCCCAGTGCATTGATTGCATCTATTTTCCCCTCTAACCACCCCCTGAGACACCCATCAATCACCTCCTGTCACCCCCCTAGCACTCCTATCCATCAGATCAGGCCCAATACAACCTGTCATCTAAAAGGCCACCCTGCTTATGACCGGTTCCACAAAATTCGCCCCCTCATAGACCACCTGTCATCAAAATGTGCAGATGCTTATACCCCTGAACAGTCATTTTGAGACATTTGGTTTCCAGACTACTCACGGTTTTGGGCCCGTAAAATGCCAGGGCAGTATAGGAACCCCACAAGTGACCCCTTTTTAGAAAAAAGACACCCCAAGGCACTCTGTTAGGTGTATGACGAGTTCATAGAAGATTTTATTTTTTGTCAAGTTAGCAGAAGTTGATTTTTATTGTTTTTTCACAAAGTGTCATTTTTCACTAACTTGTGACAAAAATAAAATCTTCTATGAACTCACCATACGCCTAACGGAATACCTTGGGGTGTCTTCTTTCTAAAATGGGGTCACTTGTGGGGTTCCTATACTGCCCTGGCATTTTAGGGGCCCTAAACCGTGAGGAGTAGTCTAGAAAACAAATGCCTCAAAATGACCTGTGAATAGGGCGTTGGGCCCCTTAGCGCACCTAGGCTGCAAAAAAGTGTCACACATGTGGAATCGCCGTACTCAGGAGAAGTAGTATAATGTGTTTTGGGGTGTAATTTTACACATACCCATGCTGGGTGGGAGAAATATCTCTGTAAATGGACAATTGTGTGTCAAAAAAAAATCAAAAAATTGTCATTTACGGAGATTTCTCCCACCCAGCATGGGTATGTGTAAAAATACACCCCAAAACACATTATACTACTTCTCCTGAGTACGGCGATACCACATGTGTGGCACTTTTTTGCACCCTAACTGCGCTAAGGGGCCCAAAGTCCAATGAGTACCTTTAGGGCCCTTTTCCACTAGCAATTGCTAGCGTTCACGCTGAACGCTAGCGATTGCTGAATCGCAATTAGCGGCGATTCCCCGACGTTCGCGGCCGCGATTTTGCTATGCTATGCACTGCATAGCAAAATCGCGGCAAATATCGCTCCGCCGCGCGTTCGCGTTCCCGACAAAAACGAATCGCGGTAGTGGAAATGACCTACCGCGATTCCTATGTTAAAAAGCAAACCGTAGCGATTGTAAAATCGCTAGCGGTTTGCGTTTTTGCGATTCAGCCAGCGCAAACGCGCTGGTGGAAAAGGGCCCTTAGGATTTCACAGGTCATTTTGCGATATTTGGTTTCAAGACTACTCCTCACGGTTTAGGGCCCCTAAAATGCCAGGGCAGTATAGGAACCCCACAAATGACCCCATTTTAGAAAGAAGACACCCAAAGGTATTCCGTTAGGAGTATGGTGAGTTCATAGAAGATTTAATTTTTTGTCACAAGTTAGCAGAAAATGACACTTTGTGGGAAAAAAAACAATTAAAATCAATTTCCTATTACTTGTGACAAAAAATAAAATCTTCTATGAACTCACCATACTCCTAACGGAATACCTTGGGGTGTCTTCTTTCTAAAATGGGGTCACTTGTGGGGTTCCTATACTGCCCTGGCATTTTAGGGGCCCTAACCCGTGAGGAGTAGTCTTGAAACCAAATGTCGCAAAATGACCTGTGAAATCCTAAAGGTACTCATAGGACTTTGGGCCCCTTAGCGCAGTTAGGGTGCAAAAAAGTGCCACACAGGTGTTATCGCCGTACTCAGGAGAAGTAGTATAATGTTTTGGGGTGTATTTTTACACATACCCATGCTGGGTGGGAGAAATCTCTGTAAATGACAATTTTTTGATTTTTTTTTTTGACACACAATTGTCCATTTACAGAGATATTTCTCCCACCCAGCATGGGTATGTGTAAAAATACACCCCAAAACACATTATACTACTTCTCCTGAGTACGGCAATACCACATGTGTGGCACTTTTTTGCAGCCTAACTGCGCTAAGGGGCCCAAAGTCCAATGAGCACCATTAGGCTTTACAGGGGTGCTTACAATTTAGCACCCCCCAAAATGCCAGGACAGTAAACACACCCCACAAATGACCCCATTTTGGAAAGTAGACCCTTCAAGGTATTCAGAGAGGAGCATAGTAAGTCCGTGGCAGATTTCATTTTTTTTTTTTTTTGTCGCAAGTTAGAAGAAATGGAAACTTTTTTTTTTGTCACATAGTGTCATTTTCCGCTAACTTGTGACAAAAAATAAAATCTTCTATGAACTCACCATGCCTCTCAGTGAATACTTTGGGATGTCTTCTTTCCAAAATGGGGTCATTTGGGGGGTATTTGTACTATCCTGGAATTTTAGCACCTCATGAAACATGACAGGTGGTCAGAAAAGTCAGAGATTCTTCAAAATGGGAAAATTCACTTTTGGCACCATAGTTTGTGAACTTTTACCCAAACCAATAAATATACACTGAATGGATTTTTTTTTTCAAAGGCATGTAGCACAATAAATTTGGACAAAAATGTACACAGATATTTTACTTTATTTGAAAAATGTCAGCACAGAAAGTGAAAAAAATCATTTTTTTGGCAAAATTCATGTCTTTTTTGATGAATATAATAAAAAGTAAAACTCGCAGCAGCAATCAAATAGCACCAAAAGAAAGCTGTATTAGTGACAAGAAAAAGAGGTAAAATTCATGTAGGTGGTAGGTTGTATGAGCGAGCAATAAACCGTGAAAGCTGCAGTGGTCTGAATGGAGAAAAAGGCTCTGGGGTAGAAAGACTGTGGTCCTCAAGTGGTTAAAGCCCAGATCCATGCAGACACTTCTGCCATCAGTAGTTAGAGGGTGCTGAATTTACTATAGTGGTTTTGGACTTAGAGACACTGTAGTGACATATTTTAGAATGCAGTAAATTATTCACGATACACTTGGTTTGCGAGCACAATTCGTTTTGGAAACATGCTTGTAATCCAAATTAATATAATTATATAATATTTATATCAAAGCGGATTTCCCCATAAGAATTAATAGAAACTCAGTTGATTTTTTCCACAATCCAAAAACAGTTATAGTAAAATAGTATAAAATAAAAATGTAAACAAGACTTTACCCATAACGAACAGAATCATTGCCATAAGTTGGCTCACCCCAACCTTTTTTGTGTGTGTGTGGCTTTAACAAGGAACTTATCCAATGACCGTTACTTTTGAGGATTTCATGGAAATGTCTTTGCATAGTCTCTACACTCAGATTAGGTACAATTTAATGGACCACTATCTCGAAAAAAAAGTAGGTAGTTAAAATCTGACAGAACCAACAGGTTTTGGGCCAATCCATCTCCTCATGGGGGATTCTCTGGGTTTTCTTTGTTTTCAACAGTAGATGGACTGGCCCAAAACCTGTCATCTCAGTCAAATTTTAACTGCCTACTTTTTCTGAGATACTGAGCCTGCAGCACCAATGAGAGAAGAATTATCGGCTCTGTTGTGACGACGTGACGCAAGTATACTTTTTTTTTTTTTTTTTTTTTTTTTTTTTTACGTGGATATCAAGTGAAAATTTCACAAAAAATGTTGCTTGTATTGAAAAATGCTCTTAAACAGAGTTGCTCTTAATCCAAGGTTTTACTGTACTCGTCCAGTAATTTTCCTGGTTTCAGTATCAGAAACCCTTCCTAGATTTTCTGGGCACAACTAATATGAATGATTTAGTCCTGTTTTCATTCCATTTATTTTATTTTATTTATTGTAGAAAATGTGATGGAATGTTTTTGAGAATAGATTATATTTACAAAATGAAGTTGCCTTCAGTGATAGATTGTGACATTAATTACAATTATATGCAGTATTAAAAACAGAAAAAATGTACTTATTCTCACTTTTGGTGTCCTTTGAAACTTTGCCCACTTCCTCTTATTTCAGTTTTATTTGTTATTTAATATATAGCCTCACTGACCGAATCTACTTTGCAAACTGTGCCCCAAGTGGTCAATGTGAAAGAACTAAAGGGCAACGGACCAGGACCCACCATTCCCACTGTGATTGGGTAAGACTTCCAGAATGTACCTTGCTTGGCCTCCAGATGGCAGCATTTCTTCATTTATAGGAATATTGATATATTTTGTTATATTGGAATGAGGGTTTTGGAAAGGATAACCTTTGTATGCGTTTTGTGTGCCCAATAATGGCTATATAGTTACTCAGTAGAGAAGCATTTAAAGCCAGATTTTACAAATGGGGTTTTAATGGAGCAAGCATGACGCCACATCCCGTTCATATTCTCTCGCAAATGTCTTCTGGTTTCATACAACATGGATAATAGTATGTGACTCCATATACAGAACTCAAAGGTTGCCTAAGACACGTTTCATGGCCGGAAGCCACGTCTTCACAGGCTTTTATTTAAACAGCTGAAGCGGGGGAAAAAATGTGATATAATGAATTGGTTATGTAGTATGGATAATTACTAGAACCTTTGTAGCAAAGAACATATATATTTTTTATAACATTGCATCATTCTCTAATATTTGCAGTTTACACACTACTCAGCATTCTAAATTATTTTACAGAGCAGGCTAGTGAACTTTTGAACTGTCCTCTGCAGAAGAAAAAACAATACAGTGACAGACGCTTGAGATAATAAGCCTCAGACGACAGAGCTCTGCGACTTTGAAACTCGTGGAGCTCAATGGCTCTTTTGCATAGATAACTGGAGTTTCCTAACTTCCTGTACTGGAAACAATATTAGACCTATGTGTCTTCTCCTAATGTTTTATTTCTTAGCTGTACCACACATACAAATCAATATATCATAATTTTTTTATTTTTTTGCTTCAGTGTCTCTTTATAGACTCGCATACAAGCCTAATTTTTCAGCACAAAAAATGTGCTGAAAAGTTACTCCCTTGGCTTATATACGAGACAGTTGAGCAGAACGGAGGGTGGAGCAGGTTTTGTTACTGGCAGAGGAGCGTAAGGATCGTGCACTAGTGATCCTGCTCTTGGTTCTTTTCTGTTCAATCTGTGGAAATTGGCTGATATCGGCCTGAATCAACAAATTTACTGGATTGAGCAGGATGAAAAATATTGATGGATTGTATAGGAATCGGCTACTGTTCACATAGAAGCGACACCGAACCGATTTTTGGTTTTAGGACATGGAGGTACAACATCGTTAAGATCGATTAGCCAAGATCCCGCTTGCAGGGTGTGGGCCACCAGTCTATTCACTTTTGATCAACCACACAGTTTTTGATTGCCCAATAAAGTTGATCCCAAGGACCCCCCCCCCCCCCCCACCACCACCACCACCCCTTCCAATGATGTATTCAAGAAAAGATAAAGCTTTGTCATGGGAAAGGGGGTAGCAGCTACTGAAGCTCTGTAGACCAGTATTGTATCTGCAGCATATTGCTGCTGTAGGAGAAGTGTGTTGCTGCTACAGTACAAGTCCATAGAACTTCAAGAGTGCCTGCTGCATAGTAGGCAGGATCTCCATTGAACAACGTTAGCAGCTACGCTAGAGACTTGTGACAAATGTTACGAATCTCTATACATGTGATCTAATGTGAAGAATATGCAGAATAATGGTGTCTATTGGGAGCTTCATAATTTCCACTGAATTGGTGTACTTTGATACTCGCCATAACCATGCCTCACATCTGCTTTCTCTTAGGCCCTCCGTACCGCAGTCAGCTGCCCAGGTGGTCAACCAGGTACTGGTTACGGTGGGATCCGCTCCAGCTAAACAGGTACAAGACTCCTCCTGCACCATCTCTAGAAACTTAAAGGGAACCTAAACTGAGAAGGATATGGATGTTTCCTTTTAAACAATACCAGTTGCCTGACTCTCCTGCTGATCTCTTTGGCTGCAGCAGTGGCTGAATCGCACACCTGAAACAAGCATGCAGCTAATCCAGTCTGACTTCAGTCAGAGCACCTGATCTGCATGCTTGTTGAGGGACTGTGGCTGAACGTATTAGACACACAGGATCAGCAGGAGAGTCAGGCAACTGGTATTATTTTAAAAGGAAAAATCCATATCCTTCTCAGTTTAGGTTCCCTTTAAGTATAGACCATACATGGCTGTTAAGGAAGAACCCCGATCAGCGCCATAGGATAGCCCTAGGTGGGCGTGTGAAAATGAGGTGCAGGCGCCCAATTTCAGCTAGTAGAATATTCATACATTTTTCCGATATTCACGCTTTGGAAATGAAAATTATATCGGAATAATATCGATCTTTTATTTGAAACTACTCTCTATTCTCACACCAAACCCTCCACTGATGCCTAACCCTAACCCCCACTACCAATGCTTAACATTAAAGGACACCTGAAGTGAGGTGGATATGGAGGCTGCCATATTTATTTCCTTTTAAACAATACCAGTTGCCTTGCTATCCTGCTGATCCTCTGCATCTAATACTTTTAGCCATAGACCCTGAACAAGCATGCAGATCAGATGTTTCTGACAAAAACAAGAATAAATGTTTGTTTCAGGTGTGTGATTCAGACACTACTGCAGCCAAAGAACAGGGTTGCCAGGCAACTGGTATTGTTTAAAAGGAAATAAAAATGGCAGCCTCCATATCCTTCTCAGTTCAGGTGTCCTTTAAAAAAATAAAAATAAAACACACACACACCCCTACCTAAACTTAAACCCCAAAATGCACAACCTTAGAGACACCCACACCCGCCCCTAAAAAACACCCCCAGCCTAAAACTAGGATATTGTTATGCCTCTGCGGTAAAACTACCCTTTACGAAAACCATTTCTCATACACATCGGCATCACTCATTCACAATATCGGGAGCCTGCTAGATGATGGCGAGAACAACAGGACTGTCCATAGTAGAGGATGCTTTCCTTTCCTTGCGTTGAAAGACATGGCTACAATTACTAGGTAATGCCCAATGATGTTGATCCAGGGATTTTATCTGATTGCCATCTAAAGTCAGGAAGGAATTTTTTCCCTTTTGGGGCTAATTGGACCATGCCTTGTAAGGGTTTTTCGCCTTCCTCTGGATCAACAGGGATATGTGAGGGAGCAGGCTGGGGTTGTACTTTGTTCTCTGGTTGAACTCCATGGACTCGAAAAGATGTCTTTTTTCAACCCAAGTAACTATGTAACTATGTTCATAACACCTTAGAAACTGCGTGTACATTGTAAATTTGCCATTTATAAGATTTTCTTTTTTCTCAGATTGCTTCAGCTGGTGGATTAAAGGCTCCGCTCTCTCCCGGCCCCAACAACACCCCTGTGCAGCTGGCATCTGGGCTGCCGGCCAACAAGATTGCAGGTCAGCTATTGGGAAGTCGCACCTTTGCCTTGATTACGCATGCGTACTTGTGTGCCTGTGCTTTTAGTATGACCATGTTTAAAGCAAATGAAAAGAGCTAGAAGAGTAAAAATAGCTGAAACGGTTAAAAACAGAGGAGGCAGTGGTGGACTTGCCTCCTCCAAGCAGACACAAGTACTGGTGATTTTGAAAAACAAGATATTTTTATTTACATACTCCAAAAAGTTGTGCAGCCCATTTCTCAGGCATGACCCTGCTTCATCAGGCAATATAGAAGGAGCATATAACAGTAGCAGGTCTAGGTAACACCAAGAGCTTCTGAGAGCATGACCAGGCGAACGTGTGATAGGCTGTTAAGAAATGATTGTGATTGGATCCTACATTTAAAGGTGCCCATACAAACATCGATTTTCTCATTTGATTCCTTGCAGATTCCATTCATCTGCTGGGAATCTATTCCCCAGAATGTCAGTTCGACTTTTGATCAGTTTTGGCTATAAAAATCGATCAAAAGTATCGATTGGACAGGATGGAAAATGTAAAACAATTGGAGGCGGGGCAAGAGCATGGGCAGAGCCATGGCCTATATCTTTGCACTGTATCGAACAGTGTAACTCTGCAGTTCGATCGATTGTCAATAGATTCCCTGCTCAAATCTATTGGAAATTGATGTGCAGTGTATGGTAGGAATTGATTCCTTCTTTTCAGAAAGGAAGCAATCGTGTTGGAACAATGGGTGGAAATCTGTAAGTGCGTGGCCAGCTTTACTGTGTGGGAAGTGCTATAGACCGTATCTTATGCTTTTTTGTTTTTGTTTTTTGTTCTCTGAATCCAAATGTACTGCCTGCATCTCCTGTAGAAATAGGCCAACAAAAACTGGAAGTATAAGTATTATTAAAGGACACCAGAAGTGAGACTAATATGGAGGCTGCCATATTTATTTGCATTTAAACCATACTAGTTGCCTGGCAGTCCTACTGATATCTTGGCTGCAGTATTATCTGTAGCACACCCCTGAAGCAAGCATGCAGCTAATCCAGTCAGATCTGACAGTAATGTAACATCTGATATGCTGCATGCTTGTTCAGAGTTTATGGCTAAAACATTAGAGGCAGAGGATCAGCAGGACTGCCAGGCAATTGGTATTCCTTAAAAGGAAATAAATATGGCAGCCTCCATATCACTCTGTGTACTTTAAAGAGAATCTGTACTGTAAAATTCTTACAATAAAAAGCATACCATTCTATTCCTTATGCTCTCCTGGGCCCCTCTGTGCTGTTTCTGCCACTCTCTGCTGCAATCCTGGCTTGTAATTGCCAGTTTTAGGCAGTGTTTACAAACAAAAGACATGGCTGCTAACAGCATGTGATCGGCTGAGAGTAGCTCAGTGTGTGAGTCATACAGAGCTTGGAGGGGGCCTGGAGAGGGTGTGTATAGCTTCTATCTATCACAAGCAGAGCAGCACATTCCAGCCTGAGTCTCTGAGCCCGACAGAGCCGACAGAAGAGACAAGATTAGATTATATAACAGAGATAACACAGCCACTGTGCAACTAGGAAAGGCTGCAGTAAGCCAGAGCACATTAGAACAGGTATAGGAACTTATAGGATAGAAGAAATAAGGATGAACATTTTGTTAGTCTTTTTAAGCGCTAAAATGGACAGTGGCTTTGAGTTTGGGTCAGTATGAGTGAGTGCCTCAATAGATAGCTGGCCTTAGAAAACTTCTAAGGAGCGCATCCATCCAGTTCCTGCATCCAGTAATGGATGAAGCTGTAACGGGGCCCTAGGCAAGGTAGTAGATTTGGGGGCCCCCTTGTGGTGCTTTTTGTAAGCTGAAGTAGAGAGAGGTCAGAGAAGGTGCCAGGTGGGTTCCTTGATACCCACTAGGCCACAGGCACCTGCCTAGGTTGTCTGGTGGATAATCCTGCTTTGCCTGCATCGCAGTACCTGGAAACCCCAAGCGGGGGCAGGCGTCTCACCTTGCAGGCTTTGGTGGCTGTTGCAGTTTCTGCAACCTAGCTTTGTAAGTATAAAATCGAATTCTCCTAATCCATTCTTCATGACCCACTGCTCCATTTGGCTCCTGGTTTTTCAGTCTTGGAAGTGCCGTGAAACGTTATCTCTCAATCTGTACTGCCTGCATAGCTTTTTAAAGATCAGGTCAGAAGTTCTTTCATCCCTCCCTGTGAAAACACAAAATGTGGGTCCTGTGAATTCCACATACAGTAAAACCTTGGATTGAGAGAAACTTGGTTTAATAGCGCTTTGCTATACAAGCAAAAAATGTTTGTGAAATTTTGACTAGATATACAAGCAACGTCTTGATAGTCAAGCAAAAAAAAAAGTATACTTGCATCACGTCATCACAACGGAGACGATAGTTCTTCTCCCTTTGGCACTACATCGTTCTACTTAATTGTGCTTATGAGTGTAGGGACTGTGAAAAGTCACATTTCCATGAAATCCTCAAAAGGAACGGTCATTGGATCAGTTCCTTGTTAACTAGATAAGGACCGCAGTGATTGAGATCTACGCCTTGTTTTGGTGGGCTCCTGGCTGGCAGGGCGTACATCTCAATCACTGTCCACAGCGCGCATCCGCCGCTCCCCGCCGATTGTGCCAATCAAACCCGACGATTCTCGTCTCCTCTCACAGGCTCTGCCTGTCTCTATGACGGCAGAGTCATGTGAGCGGGTCAGAAGCCGTTCCCATTGGCTTACACTGAAAAACAGGGTCAGGAGCCAATGAAAGCGGATCCTGACCGGCTCACATGACTCTGCCGTCATAGAGACAGCAGAGTCTATGTCCTGGGGGGCTCGGTGAGCGGCGATGACGGCGGGTATGTGCGGCGATTCGTCGGGATTGGACTAGCGGTCTCTGGTCTTTAAGTGCCCAGAGACCGCTGGTCTAGTCTTTAAAGAGAACCCGAGGTAGGTTTGAAGAATATTATCTGCATACAGAGGCTGGATCTGCCTATACAGCCCAGCCTCTGTTGCTATCCCAAACCCCCCTAAGGTCCCCCTGCACTCAGCAATCCCTCATAAATCACAGCCATGCTGCTGACAAACAGCTTGTCAGAGCTGGCTGTGTTTATCTCTATAGTGTCAGTCTGCTGCTCTCCCCGCCTCCTGCAGGACTCCAGTCCCCGCCTGCATCCCTTCCCTCCCTGCTGATTGGAGGGGAAGGGACGGGGGCAGGGACCGGAGCTATGCAGGAGGCGGGGGAGCAGCTGAGACTGACACTACAGATGTAAACACAGCCTCACAGCATGGCTGTGATTTATGAGGGATTGCAGAGTGCAGGGGGACCTTAGTGGGGTTTGGGATAGCAACAGAGGCTGGGCTGTATAGGCAGATCCAGCCTCTGTATGCAGATAACATTCTTTAAACACACCTCGGGTTCTCTTTAAGTGCCCAGAGACCGCTGGTCCTTAAAGCGGACCCAAACCAAACATTTTTTTTAATTAAAAATATTTAGTTGCACCCCTCTGACACATACAAAGATAAATAAACACTCCTTCAAACCTATGATCATTTCAGTGCATGCTTTTCACCCTCCTCTTTTCATAACTAGGGTTATACTGGGGGCAGCCATTAGCAATTCCTCCATTGCCGGACCCCATCTACTCCACCAGTTTGCCGGATTTTTTCCCGGCAATTTGAAAGGAAGGGAGAGGTTCCTCCAATAAATGTAAAATATTTTATATTTGTCATCATGCAGCTGAAAAAAGGCTGCTATTTATTATTATAATTTAGAAAATAGATTTTATTTCTGAAATCTTGTATTTTTAATTTGGGTCCACTTTGAATGGTTAAAGCCACACAAATAAAGGTTGGGGCGAGGGAACAGATGGCAATGATTCTGTTAGTTCTAGTGAAAGGCGTGTTTACATTTTTATTTTATACTATTTTACTATAACTGTTTTTGGATTGTGGAACGAATCAACTGGGTTCCCATTAATTCTTATGGGTAAATTTGCTTTGATATAAGAGTGCTTTGGATTACAAGGATGTTTTCGGAACATATTATGCTTGCAAACCAAGGTTACACTGTAATCCTATTGCCAGCGCCACCATGGCACCAACACGTGGCTGCAGGCAAGATCAGGACCACAATCCTCCGTCCTTCTGTGACCTGCACCCCCCACGTATTGGAAACTGCAGCTCTGTGCATTGGGGATGGACTGAACTAGTGGGGATATTGTGTAAATGAAGCATTGGCTCCCTTTATAGCTGCAGCATGTTTACTATTGTACTTTCATATGTGTTTGTAGGACAAGCCATCCCAAAATCAGAAGCACCGGCGGCCACCTCATCCGTTGTACCTGCCAACAAAACGTTTCCCTTTTCAGCACCAGGGTGAGGATGCCACTTGTGACTGTATAACCTGTATAAGCTATCTTTACAAACCTGTATCATTAAAGCGGATCAGAGATGAATAACTGTAACAAGTAACTTGTCTATATATCTTATCTAACATTTAGATAGTTTACACAGTAAGGGCTTGATTCACAAAGCGGTGCAAACTGTTTTTAGCACGGGTGTGCTAAACAGTTAGCACGTGAAGTGCCGTTCGCTGACTTTTGCGTGTGCAAATCGCTGCGAATCGCGGCACCTTGCGCACGCAAAAGTCTGCGATCGCACGAATCGCGACACTTTGCGCGTGCAAAAGTCTGCGAATGGCACTTCACGTGCTAACTGTTTAGCACACCCGTGCTAAACAGTTTGCACCGCTTTGTGAATCAAGCCCTAAATCTAACTGCAAACAGCTTCAACAGCATATGATTATTTATTCCTGTGATACAATGAGAGAAGCCATATTCTGCTTGTCATCATTATACAGGAAAGCTGCTCTGCA
This sequence comes from Hyperolius riggenbachi, assembly GCF_040937935.1. Classification (NCBI taxonomy): domain Eukaryota; kingdom Metazoa; phylum Chordata; class Amphibia; order Anura; family Hyperoliidae; genus Hyperolius; species Hyperolius riggenbachi. The sequence goes on from NC_090653.1 coordinate 271,619,106, forward strand.
TCTCCATCTCTTTCAGCCTCTGAAAACTCAACTCCTCTCTTTGCCTCTGAAATCTCTGGCTAGTAACGCCGCCTCCTCCTTCGGGAAAAGCCTTCTCCTCCCCAAAGCTCCCATGAGCACTTGCTACATGGTATTTTAGAGTGCCTAGGTGCTGGAGGAGCTGTGGCCGAGGCTTGTTTAGTTTTATAGGGAAAGTATTTGGCTTCAGGAATGCCCTAAAAACAATATGTAATGGGCACAATTATGCAATGAGTAAAAGTTTATCTCGGATCCACTTTAAATTCACCCTTTTTGTAAACTGCATTTCATACAAATACAATGATTTGCAGAAGTATTCGTCCCCCTTAAAGTTTTCCACATTTTCTTATATTACTGCCACAAACATGAATCAATTTGATTGGAATTCCACGTGAAAGACCAACACAAAGTGGTGCACACGTGAGAAGTGGAACAAAAATCATACATGATTCCAAACAGCTTCTGTAACAAAAACTCCTGGAAAACCGCTCTGATCTAACGTTTTTCAGAGCCGTTTTCCACTTTCCTATACTTTAACATTGAGGTAGAAACGCCTCAGAAATCTAAAAAATGCTGCAGCCCGGGAGTTTGCGTTGGTGGAAAAAACGACCCGCTCTGGTGTGCACCATCCCATTCACTTTCATTAGCCAAGCGGTTTTCCCCCTGTAGGTGTTTTAAAAAACGCTTCAGAACCGCTCAGGTGTGCACCAGCCCTTAGACAACCTCTGAGGCCATCACAGAGCAGCTGTATTTGTACTGACATTAGATTGCACACAGGTGCACTTTGTTTAGTCATTAGCACTCATCAGACAATGTCTTTGGGCAACTGACTGCCCTCAGACCAAAGGGGGCTGAATAATTACGCACACCCAACTTTGAAGTTATTTATTTGATAAAAAAAAATTTGGAATCATGTATGATTTTCGTTCCACCTCTCACATGTACACCACTTTGTATTGGTTTATCATGTGGAATTCCAATAAAATTGATTCATGTTTGTGGCAGTAATAATGTGGAAAACTTCAAGAGGGCCGAATCATTTTTCAAACCACTGTACCATTATATTAAAATGGACCAATCAGGCCGTCAGTTAAGTATAATATCAATAGCACTCCCTAACCACCCTCAGGGTGATGTTAGGGTTAGTGATGTTTGCTATATTTCTTAGGTCAATCATTATCCCCTTCCTCATGTCATTGCAGAGTCCTGTTATTTGATATTTGTAAGTGACAATATGTATACCACCTTATGATGTATGCTATATATTTCATGTATACTTCAATAAAAAAAACGTATAATGAAAAAAAAAATGGACCAATCAAATGCTGCTTTGGCGGTATTTGATTGGTCCATTGTCAAGCTACATGTATTTGCATAAAATTAGCATATAATTTAGGATCAACTGTGAATTATTTGCATCTTATTGACCATCTCTAGCAGTGTTGCCAACTCATCCCTTTAATTATTGACAGATCTAAGTTATACAGGTTCTGGGGCTACTTACACACAATCAGTGCCTTAACTGCATCTACCTAGCCACGAAACCTGTATAATTCATGTGCTAGTAATTAAAGGGATGAGTTGGCAACACTGATCCCTAGTAGCCAGGTCTGCTTTGTCAAATGCTTACTGCTCCCATGCACTGCCCACTTCCCTTCCTGTGTTCACCTGTCGCCAGCAGTGACGAGGTTAATGTCATGGGTGGGGCACAGTTCCCACTGCAGCCACACCTCCTTAGCTACTGACAGTCATGCTTTGTATGGGAACGAGAGAAGAGTGAAGGTGTGTAGTCCTGGTTAGGAATCCTCATTTGGATTCTGCGGAATTGAAATTTCCGCAATATGGAAATCGGAATTCCGCGGCAATTCGATTTACTGCAACTCAGTAATTTTTAGCCCAATCACAGACCTCGGGAACACTGGACCAATCAGAGAAGGCAAAATTTTTCTGCAAAAATGGGATCACCGGGGTAATTTTAGACCAATCACAACACTGATTTTCCATTTTTCCGATATCCGTTTTTTTCTTCATTTTTTGCATTCTCTGATTTTCTGATGCAAAAAATGACTGATAAAACACTCCTCAGAAAAACTGAAATCGGCATTGGCAGAAATCAGAATTTCCACAGAATTGGAATCGGGTATATATTTTATTTAAATATTTATATAGTGCCTACATATTACGCAGCGCTGTACAGCGTTTATTGTCTTGTCACTAGGCGTCCCTCAGAGGGGCTCACACTCTAATCCAGGGGTCTCAAACTCGCGGCCCGCGGGCCATTTGCGGCCCGCGATACAATATTTTGTGGCCCCAAGGCCCCAGAGCTTGTAGGGGCCCCCAGTGGCTACAAGAGGAAAAAAAAAATTTTCAAATCTGCCTTATAGTTTTTGAGAAAATCGATTTTAAAGTTGCAAAGGAAAAAAATACACATTTAAAAACCCGCCGACTTTAATGGTTAATAGCAAATCCACCTTAAATGCTAGAAACCCTAAATTTGCAGGATATGTTAAGGAGATCATTAGGAATAAGAGGAAAAAACAATTTTTCAAAAAGACCTTATAGTTTTTGAGAAAATCGATTTTAAAGTTTCGAAGGAAAATAGTATACTTTTAAATGCGGTAAATGTCACTTTTAGTAGCAAGCCTAACGGTAGTGTAATTTTACATGTATCAAAAGAAAGAGCAATACATTTCCTGACAGAGTTTCCAGGGGGTCCATACGCAGCCGCAGCGCTTTGGCCAGGTATCGCTATACAGCCGTAATATGGCTGTATGAAGATTCCTGGCATTTTTTCCTATTTTCCCAATTTTTTTTTTTATGTTTAGAGTGGGCGGGCAGAGGCGGCGATCCGCCGCGATTGACGTCAGGAGGGGCAGAGCTGAAGCTGAAAGCTCTGCCCCTTCCAGGAAATGCCGGCGGATTGCCCCCGGGGCAATTTGGGGGCTCTGCAGCCCTCGTTTTGCGGCGGGGACACGTGAACTCCCTTATGCGGCCCAGCCTCATCCTGACTTTGCCTCCTGCGGCCCCCGGGTAAATTGAGTTTGAGACCCCTGCTCTAATCCCTACCATAGTCATAAGTCTATGTATGTATCAAGTAGTGTATGTATTGTAGTCTAGGGCCAATTTAGGGGGGAGCCAATTAACGTATCTGTATTTTTTTGGGATGTGGGAGGAAAACTTAGTGCCTGGAGGAAACCCACTCAGACACGGGAAGAACATACAAACTCCTTGCAGTTGTTGACCTGGCTGGGGACCCAGCGCTGCAAGGCGAGAACGCTAACCACTACGCCACCGTGCTACATTTCTGACCATCCCTAGTCCTGGTGACCATTTGCAACCAGAACTTTTGCAATTTACACAGCTAAAACGTTTCTTTTTCAATAGCATTTCTCTGAAATGAAGGTTATAAAATATATGCTGAAGCTAGAGCTTTAATATGTATTGAATGAGAAGCACTTGCCAGCTGTTTGCTTGGTTTTCCCCATTTTCCATGTGCATATGGACACAGGAAGCCTGTCTGCTGCAATTGCACTTCCGTATCTGATAAAATCCCTGCTGGTTACCCCAAGATAATTTCCCTTCTTACACTTGTCATTGTGACAGTGCTGGTTTGAAAATGAAACCAGGAATATGATTAAATGCTACAGGGAAAAGCTCTGCTTTCTGTTTCGTTTGTATGTACAAATTAAACTTTATCAAAATGTTTTATCGTTTGTATGTATACATTTTACATTTGTAAGGGTGATTGTGCGGGTGTGGGGCGGTTAGGCGTCAGGAAGGGTGTTTGTGCGGGGAGTTAGACACCGCCAGGGAGGGGTCTTAGGGTTAGGCACCACTGGGGGAGGATAGGGTTAGGCATCAGTAGTGGAGGGTTCTGTGTAAGAGTAGGGTTAGGTTAAGTTGTAGTAAAATCGGTAAGATTTTCTACTGCTTAGTAGTACTGCTTTCGTTATTAACTTAGGCAAAAATCCTTTTTTTTTAGTTTTTTTTTTTGTTTTGTTTTTTTGTTTCATGTAAAGCTACCAGTGGTAGCTACATGAAACAACACTAGAGGGCGCATGTGTCCCTCTAGTGCGATCGTCGCCGGCATCAAAAGCAAACAGGGGAACGCGTATATAACGCGCTCCCCTGTTTGGCTTCTCCTGTCGCCATGGCGACGATCGGAATGACGTCATGGACGTCAGCCGCCTCCGATCCAGCCCATAGCGCTGCCCGGAACTCATTGGTCCGGGCATTGGCCGCAGAGCGGCGGCGATCGAGCTGCAAAGTGCTAGCTACGCGTACAGCAGTTTAAAGTGCGCAAATTTCCCCACCAGGGGCTGACATATCTTCCTGCGCGGCATACCGCCAGGAAGGTTAACCATTTTCATTTGGCACTATAATTACAATCGGTGCCCTCCCTTTCGCCTTTCACTAAGCTTCTTCCTCAATTGGCCCATTTCTAGTCATGTGATAATGGTGACAGGATTAGTAAGCAGCAGTTCACAGGTAATACTGTTCTGAACAAAACTACAGCCCAGGATGTGCATGAAATAGAAGCGTGTGGAAGAAAGGGGCGTGGGGTGAAGCAGAAAACGTGTAAATAAGTACTTGTGATTAACCCCTATTATTTCTACCACCTTTTGTCTGCGTTAGGATTACAACTCCTGCCAGCTTCATTAAAATGGGGTGACTCCTCCCCAAATTCTACATATGGCTTTACCTAGGTCAAGAGGGCCCTATATGCTCATGTAGCACTTAGGATTGGGGAGGAGAGGCGAAATGCTGGATATCTGTACAATTATTATCCTAGTAAGGTGATCTTATGAACCCATCTAACTAGCAAATCAGTCAACGATTGAAAGATTGGGGACTGTGTGGTCAAAGCAAAAGATCTGTCAAATTATTTTAATTTTCCGCCTCTACAAACTTTTCCTCCTAAAAAAAACAAAAAGCAAATTAGTGAATTTAAAGAGGATCTGTAAGAAAAAAAAAGAGCCCCTGTGGGGTATTTACCTCGGGAGGGGGAAGCCTCTGGATCCTAATAAGGCTTCCCCCAGCCTTCCTCCGTTCTAACGCTGTCAGCCCCTCGGCTTCAGGATCATAACAGTCCTATGTGAGCCTCGCGCAGTAGCAGGTTTTGTTTGGGCGCAGGCAGAGATGGCCGAACCCCATTGGATCCGCTCTACTGCGTGGGCCCAGAAACCACGTTACTGCGTAGTAGAGCCGATCTGATCAAGCTCTATTTCCACCTGAGCCCAAAGGAAAGCTGCAACTGCACCTGCACAAGGCTTACATAGCACTGTTATGAGCCTGGAACCCAGCACCGCTGACAAGACTTTCTGTGGCTGACAGAGCTGGAACTGAGGGGCGGAGGATGGGGGAGCCTCATTAGGATCCATAGGCTACCCTCTCCTGAAGGAAGTACCCCCAGGGGCTCTTTTTTTTTTTTTTTTACAGATTCTCTTTTAACCACTTGAGGACCCACCCTTTACCCCCCCTTAAGGACCAGCTCTGTTTAATGGGATCTGTGCTGGGTGGGCTCTGCAGCCCCCAGCACAGATCAGAGGGCACACAGAGCGATCAGATCGCCCCCCTTTTTTCCCCCCTATGGGGATGATGTGCAGGGGGGGTCTGATCGCTCCTGCCTGCAGGCATTTAGCGGGGGGGGCACCTCAAAGCCCCCCTCCGCGGCGAAATTCCCCCCTCCCTCTTTTACCTGTCCCCTCCCCGGTGATCCGGGCTGCACAGGACGCTATCCGTCCTGTGCAGCCAGTGACAGGACGTCCCCTGTCACATGGCGGCGATCCCCGGCCGCTGATTGGCCGGGGATCGCCGATCTGCCTTACGGCGCTGCTGCGCAGCAGCGCCGTACAATGTAAACAAAGCGGATTATTTCCGCTTGTGTTTAGATTTAGCCTGCGAGCCGCCATCGGCGGCCCGCAGGCTATTCACGGAGCCCCCCGCCGTGAATTGACAGGAAGCAGCAGGATTAATCAGCCTGCAGCTGGCGACGCAGTACTGCGTCGCTGGTCCTGCAGCTGCCACTTTGCCGACGCACGGTATAAGCGTGCGGTCGGCAAGTGGTTAAAAGATTGTTTGATGAGAAGAATTGCATTTGGTTTTATGATTGATTTTATGTTATCGAAATTGATTGATGCAATCAATTTTTTGATAGATGAATGCATGAACATGAACATCTATCCATGTTTCAATGTACACCGCTCATTTCTTCAAACCCCCCACATATGTGTGCATAGTCATTATTTTATTACTTTGTATCAAAGTCCTTGATTCAAGCGTAACTGCAGAACACTTAGCACTGCATGCCCAACAATGCTTATTGTCAGACTGATGCACCTGCTAGTTATGTGCGCACAGGAATGTGGCATCAACTGGCAGGGAGGTGGAATCTTGGAGGGTTTAAAGAGAACCTGAACTGAAAATTAAAAGTCCAAATAAACATAAACATGTCATACTTACCTCCTGTGTAATCTACTCCTCAATCTCTTTCTCCTCTCCTGCGTCCCGTTTGTCCACTGCGATCAATGTCTCTGTCCTCCATTTTGAAAATGGCTATTACCCCATAACCGCTTCCACGTCAGCATAGTGTTGAACTGTAATATCACCCACTTGAGCCATAGGGAAACATGGACATTACATTGAACATTCAGTTGTAACTGACAGCTGCTGACATATAACTGACAGCAACTGGTCTATTTCAGTTCTGACAAAATATTGTCAGAACTGGAAGAGATCACTGTAAGGCGAAAATGGTGAGCTTCTGAGAGGAACTGAAGGTGAGGTTAGTATGGAATATTAATTTGCAGCTAAGTCATGTGTTTATTTGAAATCATTTTACTTAGTTCAGGTTCCCTTTAAGATTAAAGTTTAACTCCAGTAAAAACTGGATTGGACTGGATTGGATTGTGTGGGAAAGGGTTAAGGTGTCCATTTATTGTTCAATTTGTCTCATCAATATCCAGAAGATTCAATACTTATGATCTAATTTCCCAGAGATCAATGCCACAACATGGCTGCCGATCATAATTTTGATTGATTTTCTGACTGAAATCAGATCTAAAAAATCAATCAATCAAGCGTTGTGGCTAGATTTTGCTTGAAAGGGCTTGGTCGGCTGCACGGACCCCCATGTCAAACGTGTACCCCTCGTGTTGTGCAGATTGTTGCAGGCGCACCTCCTCTTGTGGTTGGTGTCTTTCTTCATTGCTGCTGGGGGCACCTGTACCACGTGACCCCGCCCCTTGTATGTGATGTCAGTACATGTGGGAAACCTCTCTCCAATAATTCATTGCTGTGTATTGGCTATAGCTTTCAATATTATGTGGTTTGTCTTTCAGTGGTGTGTTCAGCATGGGTTCTGTAGCTCCATCCTCTGCTCCTTCACCCGCCCTGGGTAGTACTCAAGGTAAGTCATCGTTATTTGTTTAGCACAATGCTTTATGTTCAGGGTATGTGCCTCACCTACAGAAAGCTGGACCCTTAAAAGAATACCAAGCCGAACAAAACAAGGAGAGACAGAGGCCATACATAGATGTCGGCACATTTGCAGACATGAATTGAGGTGTCTTTTCTCTCCCGAGAGGCTCTGCTTGCTTGCAAATTGGTCCGGTATAGGCCACTGGATCTAGTAGTGCCGCGCAGTCTGTCAGTGCCTTCACCATAACTGCTCAATGTGTTGCGCACACATAGGGAGTGTGGACAATGATGGCGGACACACTGCGCATGCACAACTAGATCTGGTTTGAAGGTCGCCGATTTACTCTAGTCGCAACCTATACCGGAGGACCGATTTACAAGCAGACAGTCTCTCGGTATAGAACCGACAAATCAGTAAGTGTTTGCAATTTTACCGACACCTATGTATGGCCTCTGTTTTCACACGTTTTTTTATCTCGGGGTTCCTTAAATGCATTGCCCTTAGAAAAGTTAATTTGATAAGGACCTATTTGGTTACTAACCTTCTCTAGAACCTGCCCGAAGTGGAGATAGGTTGCCAACCTTACAGAAGCCGAATTCTGTGTTGGCAGGGAAAACATGTTGGAAGAGGACAGACTTAATTGAGGTCAGAGGCTGAGGTCAGGGTTTGCAGAGAGCAGACATAGTCAGGGTCACATGCTAAGGTCAGGGTTGGCAGAGAATAGACATAGTCAGGGCTAGCGGAGTACAGACATAGTCAGGGTTAGAGGTAGAGGTCGGTTGAAGGACAACAGATGTAGTTTAGGCTAGGGCTGGCGGAGAACAGAGATAGTCGGGGTCACAGGCAGTGGTCAGGGCTGGCAGAGCACAGACATAGTCAGCGTCAGAGGCTGAGGTCAGGGCTGGCGGAGAACGGACGTAGTTCAGGCTAGGGCTGGTAGAGAACAAACTTAAATTATGCCAAAAGGCAAACAGAGCATGCCATACACACCTTACTGGATTCAGCTTTACTAGTCTAACGTGTCAAAGGAAGTGCATATTTCATCATTCATTTGCTGGCGAAGTCATCGGCTTCAAAAACTGAAATATCAATAATATGTGTAGAGAAGTAACAGCCTGAAGCATCACATCAATAATAAAGCTTCCTGTTTATTCCTTCCAGTGAATAAAAGATTTAATGCATGTTTAAAAGACAAGCAATAGCACACACAAACAGGCACAGGCAGCGACAAGGAGGTGTCGCAGGAATCTTGGTCAACACTTCACCCACAATTTAGGGCTTTGTCAAGTCCACAGGGCTTTCGTGAGGAAGATCTGAGTTGTGGATGAAATGTTGACCAAAATTCCTCCTACACCTTCTTTTCACTGCCTGTGTCGGCTTGTAAGTGTGCGATTGCTCGTCTTTTAAACATGGAAACTTTTTCTCATTGGAAGGAATGAAGAAGTTTTTATTATTGTGATGCTCCAGGCTGATTCTCCTTTTACTCAGAGAATTGACATAGTCTGGATCAGAGGCTGAGGTCAGGGCTAGCAGAGAACAGACATTGTCAGAGGCAGAGGTCAGAGCTGGCAGAGAAAAGACATAGGCAGAGGTCAGGGCTAGAAGAGAACAGACATAGTCAAGGTCAGAGGCAGAGGTCAGGGCTGGCAGAGAACAGAAATATATGGGTATGATTCACAAAGCTTTCTCACCTGTTTTCCTGCTTTCACCTTATCTATGTTACATTTTTAAGCTCCCAAAGAGCAAAAATATAATATAATTAAGGTAAGAAAAGTAATATTGAAATGAAGTTAATCAGGAACAACTTACTTTGTTAGGATTTTGCTAGTAAATATACTGAACGGTTGTTTTTATCAATTAGGTGATAAATAAGTCCTTTATGAGAAGTATTGTGAATAGAGCCCATAGTCTGGATCAGAGGCCGAGGTCAGGGCTGGCAGAGAACACACATAGCCAGGATCAGAGGCAGAGGTCAGGGCTGGCAGAGAACAGACATAGCCAGGATCAGAGGCCGAGGTCAGGGCTGGCAGAGAACAGACATAGCCAGGATCAGAGGCCAGGGCTAACACAGAACAGACATAGCCAGGATCAGAAGCCGAGGTCAGGGCTGGCAGAGAACAGGCATAGCCAGGATCAGAGGCCGAGGTCAGGGCTGGCAGAGAACAGACATAGCCAGGATCAGAGGCCGAGGTCAGGGCTAACAGAGAACAGACATAGCCAGGATCAGAGGCAGAGGTCAGGGCTGGCAGAGAACAGACATAGCCAGGATCAGAGGCCGAGGTCAGGGCTGGCAGAGAACAGACATAGCCAGGATCAGAGGCCGAGGTCAGGGCTGGCAGAGAACAGACATAGCCAGGATCAGAGGCCAAGGTTAGGGCTGGCAGGGAACAGGCATAACCAGGATCAGAGGCCGAGGTCAGGGCTGGCAGGGAACAGACATAGCCAGGATCAGAGGCTGAGGTCAGGGCTAACAGAGAACAGACATGGCCAGGATCAGAGGTCAGGGCTAACCGAGAACAAATGTACAGGTGAAACTCGAAAAATTAGAATATCGAGTAAAAGTTCATTTATGTCAGTAATTCAATGTAAAAGGTGAAACTATGGTAATATATGAAATAGACTCATTACATGCAAATTCAGATATTTCAAGCCTTTATTTGTTATAATTTTGATGATTATGACTTACAGCTTATGAAAATCGCAAAATTAAAATCTCAAAAAGTCAGTGCGCGCGTAAAAGCGCTAGCGTAATCGCAAACGCGAAGCGTTTTTAAGCTATTTTTCAAAGCGATTTCAGGCATGTGCCTAGCGATTTTCTGGAGCGTTTTGGCTTACCAATTTTTTTTATTTTTGTACAGTAGAACTGTAAGTGTACAGCTTTTAAAAAAAAAAAACGCTTGAAAAATCGTTCTGTTCTAGCACTTTTTAGAGCAATTTTCAACTTTCCTCTAACATCGAGACTGAGTCACCTCAGAAATGCTGCAGGACCTGCATTTGGGAAAAAATCACATCGCTGTGGTGCGATCTATCCCATTCAAATCCATTAGCCAAGCGCTTGTGAAAACACTAGCGGTTTTTAAAAAGCGATCCGAAATGCTCTTGGTGTGCACCAGTCCTAAGATAGAATATTGTGAAAAAGTTGAATATTCTAGGCTCAAAATATCAGTCTCATCGTCTAATTCATCCAAAACACCTGCAAAGGGTTCCTGAACCTTTAAATGGTCTTTCAGTGTGGTTCAGAATTGCTGAAATAAATTAAACGTTTGCCAGCCTTGACCTCAACTACAGGTGAAATTCAAAAAATTAAAATATCAAGCAGAGTACAGCCCTAGTCAGAGGCCAAGGTCAGGGCTGGCAGAGAACAGATGTAGGTGAGGTCAAGGCTGGAAGAGGACAAATAGGTCAGGATCAGAGACTGAGGTCCGGGTTGGTGGAGAATAGATGTAATTGAGGACAGGAAAAGGACAGAGATAGGGTGAAAGGCTGAGGTCAGGGCTGGCAGAGAACAGATATAGTTGAGGTCAATGCTGGAAGAGGACAGAAATGGGGTCAGAGGCTGAGATCAGGGTTGGTGGGCAATAGATGTAGTTGTGGTCAGGGCTGGTAGAGGACAGAAATAGGGTCATAGGCCGAGGCCAGGGCTGGCAAAGAACAGATATAGTTGAGGGTCAGGGCTGGCAGAAAACATGCATTATTTTTTTCATTTGTTTAGCTGTTTAGTTTTATTCATTGAATTTTAGGACTTGTTTAAAAATGTTTTAATAAAAAAAAAAGTTAAACTGTAGTGTGTGAAAAACTTTCAAACACCACTGCATAATCAAATTGTAATCTGGGCAATATTTAATACTTTTGACATAATTTTAGCTGTTTAAGAAAAAAAGCCTTTCCGCCTAATTTTTGACTTTTTAAAAATAACAAGCTCCGTACGATACCAATCATAGTTACATAGTTATTTGGATTGAAAAAAGACATACGTCCATCAAGTTCAACCAGAAAAGTACAACACCAGCCTGCTCCCTCACATATCCCTGTTGATAAATCATCTGACAGAACTCCTCCTCTCCGTAGAGACCGTGTATCCGTGCAATAATAATGCGGGCTTGATCCGGCATAGCCTGAATCCACCCCTAGTGATGATCTAAAAATATTGCTATGTGTGGAAATTCTCTGCTCAAGCTGGATGCTTGTAGGTCAGCTGTCCATGATAGAGAATTTTTCTGTCTGCAGGATCCATACTCCCTGGGACATATGTACGCAACTCTCCCTGTGGTGGGATCTCTCTACAAACTGCCCGGTGATCTTCGCTTAGGGACTGATATGTGGAGATCCACAGCAGCAATGGATAGCAGATGCAGCTGGAGAGGCTAGGCAAGGTTCTGAATCTTGGCAGGAGATCGCCAGGACAAGTCATTTATCATTTTTATAGGGCCGGTCCACACTGCATCCCGTGGCACCTCGCTAAAATGCTTCCCTGCTAGCGAGCAGCAAAGCATGTGGCAGCCTTCATTGGCCCTTCCCGTCGTTTGGCGTTTTTGATCCCCGAAGGTTGAAATGAAAGGGCGCCTCTTAGGTGATCCTGGACGCTACGACCAGACAATGGGAAAATCTGGATTGAATGCGATTTTTGCGCACCGTGACTGTCCATTCTTTTGAATGGACAGCACTTGAGCGTCGAGCAGAGCACCCAAGTGAACCTGTCCTTACTACATCGAGTTGGTTAAACTTTTTTTCAGGCTTTTCTCCTGATAGTGATCCTATTCCTCTAATGCTTTCTGGATCTCTGGATCAGAACAAGTTAGTATCTGGTGTTACTATGTGGGATACATGCTGCTTCTAATTATGTGATTGCATGTAACTCGAGCAATAGGGATGGTCTATGAGATGCAAATTTTAAGTTGATGCAGGATTATGCAAATTTTGGATGCAAATGTATGCAGCTTGAAAATGTATTAATCAAATTTTACCTCAGCAGGATTTTATTGGTTCATTTTCAATCTGCATAAATTTCCATACAAAATGTGCTTAAAGTGGATCTGAGATGAATAACTAACTATAACAAGTAACTTGTCTATGTATCTTATCTAAAGATTAGATAGTTTACACAGCAAATCTAGCTGCAAACAGCTTTAGTAGAATATGATTATTTATTCCTGTGATACAGTGACAGCAGCCATGTTGTTGTTTGTAAACATTACACAGAGGCAGGCTTATCTGTATCTTGAGCCATCAGCCTAATCCCCTCTCCTCCTCCCCTCTGCCTCTGAAATCAATGGCTAGTAACACCTCGCCCTCCTCCTGCCAGACTGAGCTCCCATGAGCCCTTGCTACTGCCAAGGCTCTCTGAACCTGTGGGTGGGGCTTATTTCGTTTATAGGGAATTCGAGTATTAAAACAAAAAAGTATTTGGTTGAGGAATGCCCTCTAAACAATAGGAAAGGAACACAATTATGTAATGAGTAAACGTTCACCTCGGATCCACTTTAATGCTGCATCAACTCAAAATTATTTGCATCTCATTGACCCTCCCTACTCAGCTGTTTTTTTTATTTAAAGTGAACCTAAAGCGAGAGGGATATAGAAGCTGCCATATGTCTTTCCTTTTAAACAATACATATTGCCTGGCTTTCCTGCTAAATTATATCCATAGGCCCTTAACAAGCATGCATATTAGGTGCTCTGAAGTCTGACTGGGTTAGCTGCATGCTTGTTTCAGGTGTGTTATTCAGACACTATTGCAGCCAAAGAGATCAGCAGGATGCCAGGCAACTGATATTGCTTAAAAGGAAATAAATATGGAAACTTTGCTTTAGGTTCCCTTTAAATGTTAAAGGACCACTATCGTAAAAAAAAGTAGTCAGTTAAAAGCTGACAGAACCGACAGGTTGTGGGCCAGTCCATCTCCTCATGGGAGATTCTCAGGGAGTTTTTTTGAACAACATTTCCTGAACAGTAGTTGCAAAGTCTAACTGACAATATAGTGTGCGAGTGAGCAGGGAGGCTGGCTGGCATCTTACTATTTTGGCATTTAAACTGCTGTTCAGGAAATGCTTTTGAAAATCCTGAGAATCCCCCATGAGGAGATGGACTGGCCAAAAAACCTTTTGGTTCTGTCAGATTTTAACTGCCTACTTTTTTCGCGCTAGTGGTACTTTAAAGATGGCAGCCTCGAGCTTCCTCTCTGTTCAGGTTTCTTATAAAGAAGGTCCTGCAGACCGCTGTGTATCCAAGCTGTTTGTGGAAGCACAAGCAGGTTAATACTTTATACTCTTTTGCATTCAGCAGCAAGAGTGGTAGTCATCAGATGTATTTCTTAACCATTTTATTTTTGTTTTCCAGTAAAGGAATTGAGCCAGCCGTCTTCATTTATGTCCGATCCTGCAGCCAAGTTCCAGTTTGGCCAGTTTGGTTCTCCAAAGCCAGCAGCAGCTGTAACCACCACTGCCCTGACTGCTGTTTCCACAGACTCTATGAGCGCCAAGACACCTTCAGCCCAAACACCACCACCTATTTCAACAGTGCCCATTAGTGCTGGTTCAGCAGCTAAGCCCATGGATGGTGCCACACAGAGCTTTACCAGTGGAGAGACTTTGGGCAGCTTCTCTGGGTTGAGGGTTGGCCAAGCTGAGGAAGTACCCAAGACAGAACCTCCGAAAGTCACCCCATTACTTCAGCCCGTTAAACCGCCAGGACTTTCTCCTGTGGTGAGCATTGGGGGATTTCAGCCCTCAAAGCCTTCAGAACCAGCATCAGCTGCAAGTAGCTCATCAGGCTTGGTGTTCGGTAATATGAAGTTTCCTAGTACGACGATATCTGGCATCTTCAATCCAAGTGGCCCCAAGCAAAGCTTCTCCTTTGCACCACAATCCACCACGACTCCTGGACTGGAAGCTTCATCAACGGCTCCAGCTCCTTTGAGTTTTGGTGGTTTTATTGCTCCTTTAGCTTCAGCTGTGCCTTCTGCAACCACAGTGGCTGCTGCCACCAGCACTACTGCAGGAGTCATCTCAGCCTCTGTGGATGTCAAGCAGATGGAATCTGAAAAGCTCACAAATGAGCCTACAGCTCCTCCTTCACAGTTACAGGCATTACTAGCTGCTCCAACAGAAGGAAGTAAAGAACTGATTGCAGCACTGTCACTCTCAACCACTGGAAGAACTGTGCCCTCAGTTCCTGTAGCTGTAACTACAGGGGCTAAATCCCAACCTGCTACGGAAACTAAGCCAGGGACGCCACCTGCTTCCATATTTCCAGCCGCAGCAATTACAGGTTTAAATGTTCCTGTCACATCTACCACACCTGTATCTGCCAGCCCGTTGCCAGCTCCTGCAAGCACCGCTTCTGAAGGCCCTCCTTCTCAGCCTCCATTGCTGGTCACTTCAACTCCTTCTTTAGGTCAAGCCAACACACAGGTCACGTCGGCACCTGCAGAGAGCACGGCAACAGTCTCTGCCTTTGGCCAGCCTCCTGTAGCTGCTACACCTGCCCCATCTACAACTGCCACCCCGGTTTTTGGCCAGGTCTCTGCAGCTGGTACAGTTACTCCTGCATTTGGGCAGCCAGCCAGCACAACGAGCACATCTGGAAATACCGCTTCTGCATTTGGCACCTCAGTTTTTGGCACTGCAAACAGCAGTGGAGGTTTTGGACAGCCTGCTTTTGGTCAGACAACCTCTTTCTGGAAAACTCCTGCCTCCTCCGCCAGCAGTTTCTCCTTTGCACAGTCCGGATTTGGGTCACAGCCAGTCTTTGGCCAGCCAGCTACCTCTACAGCGGCGGCCAGTAGCGCAGGTAGTGGTAGCTTATTTGGAAGTTCTGCCAACACCAACAGTGCAAGTACATTCTCATTTCGGCTACCATCAAGCCCCAGTAACACTCCCACATCAGGTGGTGGTGGACTGTTTGGGCAGAGCAGTGCACCAGCTTTCGGTCAGACTTCCACCTTTGGACAAGGCAATTCTGTTTTTGGTAGTGCAGGTGCAGCTACAACCACCACATCCTCCTCTGCATTCGGTTTTGGACAGTCAGGTAAGGAACTTTGTTGACTTTTCTCGTTCTCATAAAAACTGAAAGGAGGATAAAGTCATTGAGGCAACGATCCAAAGAAAGACTCCGCACACAGACAATCAGAAACCTTGTATTATTTTTCCATTGACCATTGCAACTTCAGCAGTCAGACGGTGTGATACTCATGTGATGGAACAATACAGGGTAAAGCACGGTTCCTGATTGTATGTGTGCAGATTCTTTCTTTGGATCGTTGGATTTGCACTTCAATAAGGTCCAGCATTGGCATCTACATAGAGTTGTGCGATCCTTATGGTAGGTCACAAAGCCCCATTAAGGCGCATATTAATATTAACAGAGCAGTACTGTATTCTAAATCACTGGTAATTTAACAAAAATGAAAATTCATAGACCCTCGTCCTTTTCTCTTCCGTGACCTACCGCTGGCTGCTCACTCTGTCAGTCTGAACCACGCCCCCTTCACTCTTATGGTCATGCAGAGAAGACCGTGATCGCCCTCTCAGCTGAAGCCATGCACACCTGATGGCTGACAGCCTGTCATGGCTTTAAGCTGCTCTAAGGCTGTAGACACACTTTGAGTGCTTTTCTGACCATCAGTGCTTTTTTTTGAAAAAAAAATCCTTTCATTGACTTGCCCTGATCGCAATTTTTTGTAAAATTGCTATCGCTTCAATTTTACCTCAATTTTAATGCAAGTCACGGGGGAGCGGTTTTATAAAAACTGCTCAGAAAGCACTGATGGTCAGAAAAGTGCTCAGAAAGCACTGTGTGTCTGCATACTAAATGTGGCCATACATTTAGCAGTGATGGGCAGATTTGACCATTCTGCAGTGTAGTTACTTCCTGATTTCCTGGGAGCACATAAATGGTTAACCCCCTGTGTTTACATAAAGCCTGTCTGAATGCCCCAAACCTCACCACAAATCAGACAGAGCTGACAGCTCAAATTACAGTGGCTCATTACTAGCAGATAAGGGAGAATTATAGATAAGGGACAGGCTAAACCACTGGTCCTCAAACTACGGGCTGAATGTGGCCCCCCAGAGGCTTTTTTTTAATGGCCCCCAAACACAAAATGTATAACTTATAGATGCGGCCCACTGCACCTTTAAATATTGGTGGCCCACATATAGAATAGCAGTGCTGACACCACCCATCCACATACTGTAGAAGCCAGCGAACAGTTATTCGCTTGCTTTTAATCCAATTCTGCACCAGGTGATGCTGTTGTCCAACTGGTCGGCAGGTTGTCACCTCGGTATGCTTCACTCTCTGGCGCACAAAGGCCTTCCTTGGTCGCCACATGACTGAATGGCTGCTGCTGGGAGTTCTCCTCTGGGCATGATTGGGGGAATCAATACCTAGATTCAATGTAATGTTTTTCATCATTTTATGTATGTTCCGGCCCCCCAGCAGTCTGAAATATGTTGACCCGGCCCTTGACCGAAAAAGTTTTGGGGCCCCTGGGCTAAACTCTCTAAATACATACAGGGTGCATTTCTCTGTATTTTCCTTCTGTCCTGTGCAAGAGTTCAGGTCCTCTTTAAAGTAATGATGTGAGAGAGTGTGGAACTACATAGAAAATATTGCAGACTGTGAAGAGACGAAGCACCCTCATGTATTTTACCATATATATCAGTGGGAACATTAGAGAGAACACCTACCCTGCTCTCTGCTTCATCCTTCACTGCTCAGCCTGCTTGTTATCAGCCCTGATAAAATCCCCCACTGAGCATTCAGTCTGGCTTTGCTCAGGAATCATTATAGATGAGTCATAGCAGAGCCAAAAGGGGGCAGGCTTGGGCTCGAAAAGACATCAGAGTAAACAGACTCAGCTATAATGATTCCTGAGCAAAGCCAGACTGAATGCTCAGTGGGGGATTTTATCAGGGCTGATGAGAAGCAGGCTGAGCAGTAAAGAATGAAACAGAGCAGGGTAGGTGTTTTCTCTAATGTTCCCACTGATATATATGGTAAAATACATGAGGGTGCTTCGTCTCTGGTTCACTTTAAGGACTGGCTCTCCTTTTCCATCACTGTCCCACGCTACACACAGCATCATTATCATTGGTAAGGTAAAGTGGCCCTTTTCCTCTGGATTAAAATTTTTCTCAGCAGGTGTCCTTGAGGCCTGGAACCCACTAGGAGTGGCTTTCTGAGCACTTTGAAAAGCTCTTGCTAATGTAATGCCATGGGTGTGATCCCACTAATGCAATGCGATTGTATAAAAATCCCCCATAGCATTGCATTAGTAAGAGCTTTTCCAAATCACTAGCGCTTAGAAAAGGCTGCTAGTGGGTTTGAGCCCTTAGAGTGGACCTGATCTCTTGCACAGAACAGAAGAAAAACAGAGAAATGCACTCTGTGTGTATTTAGAGAGTTTAGCATGTCTAATTCCCCCTCATCTGTGACTAATCACCACAATATTTTGATCTCTCAGCGGTGTCCGCTCAGGAATATCCTCTTCCACGGCAGAGCAGCTAATTTGTAAGCAGGGGATGTTAACAATATGTCTTCTTCCATGAAAGCAGGAAGTAGACACTACAGATTTATTGCAGGATCAGCTGTAACAAATAATTCTCTAAAGGTTATTATGCTATTGCTTATCTTTTAAAGCAGATAAGTAGTGTTGAGTTCAGGTCCACTTTATGAGGAACATTACTAAATATAACGTAATTAATAAATTGCTTATTTTTTACATTACTTAATTAATTTAGTCAGTGTGTGGCCATTGTACAATCTTTCTTGACCCTTATTTACAGTCTGGATACGAGGTCAGGCTGATGTCAAGGGAGCTGCAGTCCTCACCCTCAGTCTGGTAGCCTACATATAATATACATGCACCAAGCCCTGACCTCCTAGTGATGCTTAGCCTAGGCTGTTTAGCTGTGCGGAATTCTTCTCCCAGAGTATTCTGGGAGACCAGGTACATTTTGTACTGGCTTTAGAACTCTCAGTAAACAAACATTACACATAGCTGCACCGGACCGGACTAATAGTGCTTATGGTAATGATAGTCTATGGGCAACGTGCGTAGTGTAAACTACTGAGCGTGGTGCGTCTCGACACGCATCCGTGGACCAGTGGGAGTCCCAGTGTTGTACTTTCTGCCCAGTCAGAGCGGGGGCGGAGCTATGCATATGACCCTGTCAGTGTACTCTGTCACAGGGTAATATATTTGTGTTATGGTGGGATGCGGCAGGGGAATTGCATCCATATCGCAACGCAAAAAAAAAAGACGTAAAACCGCCCTGAATAAGGGTGAGGAAAGATGTTATGGGCAAACACTGACTAAATCATTTATAAATTATGTTAAAAAAAAAAGCAATATTATTCATTACATTTCTTTCAGTACATAGAGAGCCCAAGGTGGGATCCTGAAATGAAAAAAAAACAAAACTAGCCTACCTGATCCAGGGGGCTGAGCGGATCAGGTAGTCTACAAAAATCGCGGCTCTCCACCGATCCTGTGTGCCGCAATGGCCCACTTTCACTTTCGTGACCTCTGGGTCACAACGCTGGAATGAGAGATTCATTCTCTCACATTAACAGTGTGCAGGGAGGCGGGGGAGTGGCAAGGGGCGCGGCCAGCGAGAGAGAGCTGCCCAATGGCAGCTCTGCAAACCCTGCAGCAACACCCCTGGTGGGCGTTTTGAACAGGGAATCCCTCTCCCCTGTGTTTACCTCCGAGAAGGTGACAAATATTGTCGCTAATGTCGGGGGAGGGGGCTATATCACGGCAGTGGGGGGGGGGGGGGGGAGGCAGAGAGTGGCGGTTGGGAGACAGAGGCATGTCATGAGGCAGAGAGCATGCCTCTGTGTCCCATCTGCCCCCCCCCCCCCCCAAAAAATCTTGGGTTCTCTTCAATGATTTCTCTATACGTCAGCATCTTTTAATATCTCATATGATTAGATGGTAATGGAACACTACACAATGAGCATTGCCTTGTGACTATATTCGTGCATTAGATACAGATCCCCTCTTAATTACAGGATTTGGAGCCAGCGCCCCCGGATCGGTATTTGGCCAACCGCAGAACAGTGGAACCGGCGTCTTCGGACAGGTAGGTTTATATTCCCGGCTACTGAGCTTGGTAAACGTTTTCAGTGACTTCCCTGTGACTCTTTCACTATGTAGTTATAATGGCTCAAGTATCGTATGAGCATTTAACCCAGTGACCTATTGTTATGCAGCTGTCTAAGTGAGATTCTGCAAATGTCTAAAAACAAAACAAAAAAAAACCTTCTATGAAACAGTAAGAAGTCTTAGGGCATGCAGGTTCATTAGGAAGCCTTGCCCAAAGTGTTGCAGCCCTGAGGCGCTTTGAGTCCACCAGGAGAAAAGTATGATCTAAATGTTCTGTATCTTCTGTAGTGTTTGCTTGTGATAATGCCATCTGATCGGGGGGAGGAGCCTGAGCTGGGGTTGCCTTCTCTCTTCTGCCCTAGTACACCCAAAAAAGTGGTTTAAAGCAGCCTGCGAGGTGGGGGAAGGTAATAAAGGATGCCCACTGCAGGCTGATTCATAAGCGTTTAGGAAACGGGAGCACAATTTCCTCAGGAGAAATTCAGGTAGAAGAAAGGGGTGTAACTTTGCACACATATAAAGCTTTGCTGAGGTGGTTGTTCGGAGCTGCCTCTGCTGAGAATTGAGGGTGTCTACCTCCCAAGCTTGTTTAATGATTGGGCATCCCAGATCTTTAAATGACCCAAGTGCATTGTTTCTCCTCCTCATCCTTCCTCCTCCTCATCCTTCCTTTCTTCTTCCTCCTCTATAGCAACAGACGCATCACTATGCTAGCAGTATATAGCAGTAGCGTAGCTAATGAGCTATGATACAGTTTTACATCCCCCCCCAAGCACTCTATACATAACAATTGATACGCGGCACCAAAACCTGCCAAGGACAACCACAGTGTCAGAGGTGCAAGCAGGGGGTGGGGAACAGCTCGTTAATGATCATCATTCAAAGCATTTATAGAAGTGATCATTACCAGCACAGAACCAATAAGGAGCGAATACTGTGGTTGAGGGAGGTCCCCTCTGAGCCAAGGATCCCCGGTGTGGTTGCGACCTCTGCATCCTTTATTCCTGTGTCACTGGTATATATAGAGTGCTGGGCTCCCGAACTGTTCATCGAGGGATTGAATCCCAATCCTTTCAGATGACAGCCATTGTGCATATGTACGCACCATAAGGCAGCAGAGTGGGTCACTACCCTTCTTTTGCGAGCCACATTGGGAGGGAAAGAGGGGCCCAAAGATGAATAGTTCATAGGAAAAAAACACCAGCCAAGTGATCAACTTACATTAAAACCCTACACTGGCCTGCGAAAACACGCCTGGTGTTTTTTTCTAATAAATGATCCCTTTTTACCCCAGTTATGTTTTATCTCCTCACAATCTGTATCACAACCCCCTGTGGGGGTCGCTAATACCGTATTTAGTCAAATACAAGTCAACCTCGTGTATAAGTCGACTCCAATATTCAACCCTCTTAAAGGGATACTGTAGGGGGGGTCGGGGGAAAAGGAGCTGAACTTACCCGGGGCTTCTAATGGTCCCCCGGAGACATCCTGTGCCCGCGCAGCCACTCACCAGTGCCCCAGCCCCGCCTCCGGTTCACTTCTGGAATTTCTGACTTTAAAGTCAGAAAACCACTGCGCCTGCGTTGCCGTGTCCTCGATCCCACTGATGTCATCAAGAGCGCACAGCGCAGGCCCAGTATGGTCTGTGTCTGCGCAGTACACTCCTGGTGACATCAGCGGGAGCGAGGACACGGCAATGCAGGCGCAGTGGTTTTCTGACTTTAAAGTCTGAAATTCCAGAAGTGAACCGAAGGCAGGCCGGAGCATCGGGGAGTGGCTGCGCGGGCACAGGATGTCTGCGGGGGACCACTAGAAGCCCCGGGTAAGTTCAGCTCATTTTCCCCCGACCCCCTACAGTATCCCTTTAAGCTGGAATTTTTATTGACTCCAGTATAAGTCTACCCGGCAGTTAATGACTGCACTTGGGGACCAGGAGGGGTTAATGACTGTACTGCATACAGTATTGCTGCCATTAACCCCTCCTGTCCCTTAAAGGGGAACTTCAGCCTAAACAAACATACTGTCATTAACCTCCCTGGCGGTCAGTTGGTTGGCACTGCCGCGGGAGGTTTTTTTTTAGCCAATTTTTTTTTTTCCATGTAGCTAGCCTAACGCTAGCTACATCCCCTCCCTGCGGCGTCCCTCCCACCCCTCCGATCGCCGCCGGCGAACTTGCCCATAAGGAAATCCCGTTCTGAACGGGATTTCCTTTAGGGCTTCCCCCGTCGACATGGCGACGAACGGAGTGACGTCATCGACATAGTGACGTCACACGAAGTCCCGATCCACCCCATAGCGCAGCCTGGCGGCGATTGGCCAGGGTGCGCAAGGGGTATTGCGGGGGGGACTGTACCGCGGCGGGTAGCGGCGCATCGGCGGCGATCAGGTAAGACACGCAGCTAGCAAAGTGCTAGCTGTGTGTTTTAAAAAAAAAATTAGCCAAATCGGCCCACCAGGGCCTGAGAAATTCTCCGCAGCGGCATACCCCGAGCTCAGCTCGGGCTTACTGCCAAGGAGGTTAAGTTACATTCATTATGTTAAAGTAGATAGGTAATCTCTCTTACCCACCCTGTTTTAAAACAGGCAAATGTTTGTGATTGCATGGGGGCAGACATCTTTTTCATGGGGGCAGCCATCTTTTTGGTTGAAAGGAGGTGACCGGGAGCATGAGACACAGTTCCAACTGTCCTGTGTCCTGATTACCCCTCCCAGCTGCGTGCTCTAGGCTTCAAATCTTAAATTCAAAATTTAAAAAAAACTAATTTGCGCCAAAACGGCAGAAGGAGAAAAACATCATCAGAAATCCCATCATGCTTTGCACAGCATCAGGGGAAAAATGCCCGGGCAGTTTTCTTCTGTGCAGCTAAGAATGAGTCTTGGGTAAGAAAAACAAAGTTCTGATGCTGTGAAACTGTTAAAAAAACACCAAGCCTTTTCAGTGCTGCTGAGTAGATTTTTAGTCCGGAGGTTCACTAAGTGCAGCCATTAATCCCTCCTGTCCCTTAAGTGCAGCCAGTACCTCCTCCAGGCCCCCAAGTGCTGCAATTATTTACTCCCTTCCATGCAGCCCAGTATTTCCCCCCAGCCCCTTTCGTTGTTAATTGTTGTGGCCAAGACTTTCAGATTTGTGTTTTCTTGGCATTTCCTTTCCTCAAAGTGTCACTTACCACAGGGTAAATTGCTGCAAATGGGAATGTCACTATTAGTACACACATTACTCAGTGTGCTCAGTGCTGCCTGTGACTCGTCTATAAGTCGACTCCTATACTTTTATGAAGTGAATCAGACCTACATTTCTAGACTTGTACTTGAGTATATACAGTTAGGGCCAACTTTGGTTTTCAAGCCCTCATATTGACCCCCTACTGCATTTAGGCTGTAGAGCGACCAATGCTATTTGAACACACATCCCTTCTTTTCATCTTTACCAATTATCTTAACTTACTACCCCATAAGGGACTCCTAGTGCCTCCTGTGCTTTTTCTTTTCTTTCTGGGAGGTCTTTAGGTTTTCCAGACCTCTGCCATCCTTTGTGAGCCTCAAACAAGACTGTTATAGTGACACTTTCCCTGTTACATAAGGAAGCCTTGAGGAGGAAAGTAAACTTGTCTAAAATGTTCAGTAAAACAGTATAAATAATAACTAGCTGGCAGGCCCGGATTTACATCACAGGAGCCTATAGGCACAGATGTCCTGGCACCCTACACATCGCCTTCCATGAACCCAAAAGCTCCCACCAAACTGCACCACACGTGTGCTGGCTGTCCCACCTGTTACCTCTCCCAGGCATCCCTTGCCAGTCATAGGTAGCTACAGGTGCCCCTTAGTATTAGGTAGCCAGATGTAGCCTCAATATTAAATAGCTAGAGGTGCCTCCAAGTATTCGGTACCTAGAGGAACCTCAATAGTAAGTAGTTAGAGATGCCCCTGACTGAAGGGAGACCTCATCAGTGGAATGCCGAGGGCGGGACGAGTAACCTCTCATTTACACTCTGCTCAGGACTCTACGTATAGAAGAAGGGGAGGCACTCTGGGAGGGGAGTGAGCGGCTTTTTATCATCAGACGCCTTTAGACGCGTGCCTACAGTGCCTTTTGGTATATCCATCCCTGCTAGCTGGACTGTTTAATATGTTTCATTATTTCTTTAAAGGGACACTGTAGGTGGTCGGGGGAAAATGAGCTGAACTTACCCGGGGCTTCTAATGGTCTCCCGCAGACATCTTGTGTTGGCGCAGCCACTCCCCAATGCTCCGGCCCCGCCTCCAGTTCACTTCTGGAATTTCTGACTTTAAAGTCAGAAAACCACTGCGCCTGCACGCCCGTGTCCTCGCTCCCGCTGATGTCACCAGGAGTGTACTGCGCAGACACAGACCATACTGGGCCTGCGCTGTGCGCTCTTGATGACATCAGCGGGATTGAGGACATGGCAACACAGGCGCAGTGGTTTTCAGACTTTAAAGTCAGAAATTCCAGAAGTGAACCGGAGGCGGGGCCGGAGCATCGGTGAGTGGCTGCGCCAACACAGGATGCCTGCGGGGGACCATTAGAAGCCCCGGGTAAGTTCAACTCATTTTCCCCTGACCCCCCTAAAGTATCCCTTCAATTGATGCTTTAGTCGAATTCAAATCTCTCATTAGTGATCCTTCTCCCTTGAATCTGTTTATTTCAGCAGGCTTCTTCCACTGGAGGACTGTTTGGTGCCAGTAGCGGCAGCACAGCGGGTGGAGGATTCTTCAGCGGTCTTGGTGGTAAACCCAGCCAGGAAGCGGCCAACAAGAATCCATTTGGTGCAGCGGGCACAGCATTCGGCGCATCAGGCTCTCCTAGTGAGTATCCATCCCATGTCGTCCATCAGTAAGATGACAATTCCGGCTTGTATGTGTGCTGCTTGAAGCTAGGGCAATCAGCGGCACTTCCTGTTGATTTTAATTGGTCAGATTCCAGAGGGCCTATATGGTTTACATGAAGCCTCCCGTGCAAGCTGGAATTGACATCTCATTGATCATCTCTATACATCACAAAAGAGTAAAGAGAAGTGTAAGGTGCAGGAGTAAAACACTGGCCCCCAACCGTGGACAATAGACAATGGGTATCTCAGACTGTAGTACAGGGGACCTCCCTTCCTTCTCCAGGAGAGCAAAAGCAACATTTCCCCGAGTGTCCCGCATACGACACACCAACAAACATGTCCCCAAAGAGGAGGGCACGACGTTGACATGAACACGGGGGAACAGCAATCTGACGAGAAAGTCAAAGAACTGAGGCAAAGCCCATTCTCTTTCTTTCCTTGCCGCAGATAACCCCAACCTGTTTGGCAACAGTGGGGCCAAGAGTTTTGGATTTGGCAGCTCAACCTTTGGAGAGCAAAAGACCACCACAGGGACATTCAGCGCCGGAGGTAGCGTGGCCTCACAGGGATTCGGCTTCAGCAGCCCCACCAAGACAGGTACCAGACTGTCCTAGTCAGGACTGCCTCACCCTGGTGTACAAGTCATTTCCTCCATTTCTGTTCCTGTGTGTTAGCGGGTGCTCACTAGAGATGTCGCGAACCTCCGATTTTCGGTTCGCAAACTCTGTTCACGAACCTCCGCGAAATGTTCGGTTCACGAACCACAATAGACTTCAATGGGAAGGCGAACTTTGTAAAATAGAAAAAATTCTAACGCCTAGAAAAATGATAGAAAACATGTTTTAAAGGCTCTAATACCTGGAGGCAGACATGATTGAGTGAAATGCACATCAAATGTCCCAGGCTAACATCTAGGTTTCACACAGACCCCTATTTTAATGCTCCCTCTACCCTCCTACCCTTCTACCTATTCCCTCCTACCGGAGGGAGGAGGGTCTCATCTGCCAGAGAATTATATTATTTCAAAAGCCAGTTTACATACCATAGCTGAGAATTGAACCCAGGTCTCACTGTGTGGTGGGCAAGTACCTTAACCGCTGTAACACAACAGTACTAACTGAAGCTGGCCTAGCATTTACCATTTATGCTCAATCCAAGAGAAAAATTAGACAAGATAGCAGCATTAGGAAGACTTGCCTAAGGTCTCCTACTGAATAGGTGCTGGCTTACTGAACAGATAGAGACGAGATTCGAACTCTGGTCTCCTGTGTCTGAGGCAGAGCCCTTAACCATTACACCATCCAGCCACTGCTTACAGATATGTAGCCAGGCATGGCCTTGTCTTTTGTGTTCAACAGTTGTCCAAAGAGAATCCCAGATAGCCAGGTAGATTCATCTCTCTCTCTCTCTCTCTCGTAGGGATGGTCACCGCTTTCCGCAGGATTGTATTTTTGAACATAAATGGATTGAGCATAAATGGTACATGCTAGGCTGGCTTCAGCATGTAGTGTTGGTGTGAGAGAGAGAGAGAGAGAGAGATGAATCTACCTGGCTATCTGGGGTTCTCTTTGGACAACTGTTGAACACAAAAGACAAGGCCATGTCTGGCTACATATCCGTAGGCAGTGGCTGCATGGTGTAATGGTTAAGGGCTCTGCCTCTGACACAGGAGCCCAAGGTTCGAATCTCGTCTCTGTCTGTTCAGTAAGCCCAGCACCTATTCAGTGGGAGACCTTAGGCAAGTCTTCCTAACACTGCTATCTTGTCTAATTTTTCTCTTGACCACTGTTGAACACAAAATACAAGGCCATGTCTGGCTACATATCTGTAAGCAGTGGCTGCATGGTGTAATGGTTAAGGGCTCTGCCTCTGACACAGGAGACCAGGGTTCGAATCTCGTCTCTGTCTGTTCAGTAAGCCAGCACCTATTTAGTAGGAGACCTTAGGCAAGTCTTCCTAACGCTGCTATCTTGTCTAATTTTTCTCTTGGATTGAGCATAAATGGTAAATGCTAGGCCAGCTTCAGTTAGTACTGTTGTGTTACAGTGGTTAAGGTACTTGCCCACCACACAGTGAGACCTGGGTTCAATTCTCAGCTGTGGTATGTAAACTGGCTTTTGAAATAATATAATTCTCTGGCAGATGAGACCCTCCTCCCTCCGGTAGGAGGGAGGAGGGAATAGGTAGAAGGGTAGGAGGGTGGAGGGAGGGGCCCACAAGAGTCTAATTAAAATCTCCGTAGCAGCTGTCCCTTAACTAATTAGTATAAGCAGATAAGTGAGTCAAATGGCTCAAGGACCTTGCCTTGTAAAACGGGGGGTGGGGCTCCACCAGTGAGTGCAGTCTGATTGGCAATAATGTGTCTGCTGACTGTGATGGAGAGGGTCAAAGTTTTGCTCCATAGAGCATTATGGGGCGAATCGAACTTCCGGGAAAGTTCGCGTTTGGTAGGCGAACGCGAACCACCGAAGTTCGCCTGGAACCGTTCGGGACATCTCTAGTGCTCACTAGGGATAATCAATGATATGCAAATAAATGAGTTTATGCAAATATATACTGCTTGAAAATGGACCAATCAATTTAAACATGGGTGGAACTTGATTGGTCCATTTTCAAGCTGCATGTATTTGCATAAAATTTTACAAACATTTGTATAAACTCGGAAATATTATTGATCATCCCTAGTGCTCACTGTTTGACCTTCAAAAATAGTTTTAACCTTTTGGAAAATTCAGTCTTCACCGAGAGAATAGCAGGACAGTTACTAGAATGGGCCTCCAAACTTCATGGAACTCTTTTAGGGTTGAAAGTACCCTATTTACAAACCGGTTCTGTTCCAGGAGATAGTTTGTAAGTTGAATCCTGTGTTGAAACTGATATAAATGATTTTCTTTCTGACAAAGCTGGATTTGGACATATAGTATAAACTGTTTTATGGTTGTTTTCAATGTCATTTTAAAGTGTTTCAACTACTTGATGCACGCCGTGCAGTATATATTCACGGCCCTGCAAAATTCACAGAATGCACCAGGGCCGTGAATACAAGTCTGCAGCGGCATGCAGCCGACGCTCGCTCCCGTTCGCCCACGCGAGCACCGCCGTTACCGCCGCTTAGAGGGGAGGTTAATGAATGGGATTGCAGGTCCCATTCATAAATCTAAGTCCCCGATTCAATGAATACTGGCGTCTGTGAGACATCGGCATTCATTGTATCTTCCTGTTACACTGCCACGCATTACTTCCGATTCACGTGCTCACGTACGTGAATCGGAAGTAATGAGTGAGGACATCTTGTGGCCAAATAGTATATTACAACAAAATTCATTTTTATTTAATAAAAATACCTACACTGACTTTTATAATGAACTATTTCCCTCCCTCACCCTTCCATAGTACCCAAACTTTATATATATATATA
Organism: Hyperolius riggenbachi; assembly: GCF_040937935.1. Classification (NCBI taxonomy): domain Eukaryota; kingdom Metazoa; phylum Chordata; class Amphibia; order Anura; family Hyperoliidae; genus Hyperolius; species Hyperolius riggenbachi. The sequence goes on from NC_090653.1 coordinate 271,646,924, forward strand.
TATATATATATATATATATATATATATATATATATATATGTTACCTTTGGGACTCCAATTTTTAAAAAAAAATTGTCAGGGCGATATATTACTATTCATTTTTAAGTTATGGGCTTGTAATTAGTGATGGACGCAAAACTGAAAAAAATGCACCTTTATTTCCAAATAAAATATTGGCGCCACACATTGTACTAGGGAAACTTTTTTTAACCGTTGCAATAACCGGGACAAACTGGCAAATAAAATGTGTGGCTTTTATCCACAGTAGAACATTTTATTTTAACACTATAATGGCCAAAAACTGAAAAATAAAACATTTTTTCAATTTTTTTCTTAATTTCCATGTTAAAATGCATTTATGATAACATAATTCTTGGCATGCTGTACCTCCCAAAGAAAGCCTAATTGGTGGCGAGAAAAACAAGATATAGATCATTACACTGTGATTAGTAGTAATTAAGTTATTGGCAACAGAAAGGGAGGAGCGCTGACAGGTGAAAATTGCTCTGGTCCACAAGGGGGAAAAACCCTCAGTCATCAAGTGGTTAAACCAATACAATACTGTAAGATTTGATAACAAAAGATGTGTAATAACAAAACTAGTGCTGTATATTTTGGACATGAAGACAACTTTGTATCCCTGAAACGTTGTAACTACGTCGTTTATAAGTAGGGGACTGTCTGTATTTGTAAAATGAAACGATGAAGGACCTCTGTCCTCAAAATCTCAAAATTTAAAATATATGTAAACATATACAATTAAGAAGTACTTTTCTTACAAAATAAAATGAGCCATAAATGACTTTTCTCCTATGTTGCTGTCAATTACAGTAGGTAGTAGAAATCTGACAGAACCGACAGGCTTTAGACTAGCCCATCTCCTCACTGGGGGTTCACAGGGATTTCTTTATTTTTAAAATGCACTTAGTGAATGGCAGTTGCTCCGTCCAACTGCAAAAAAAGTGTACGGTGAGCAGGGAGGCTGGCCAGCATCTTTGTATACATCTTTTTCAGGTAGTGTCTTTATAAAGAATAAGGGCTATGCTGAGAATCCCCTATGGTGAGATGGACTAGCCCAAAACCTGTCGGTAATGTCAGATTTCTACTACCTACTGTAAGTGACAGCAACATAGGAGAAAGTAATTTATGGCTCATTTTACTTTGGAAGAAACATATTACTTATTTGTATGTGTTTTAAATTTTAAGAGCCCCTACGGGGTACTTACCTCTGGGGGGGGGGATTGGTCACTGGATAATAATGAAGCTTCCCCCGTCCTCCAGCATCTCGATCCTGCCTCGGGACCCCCAAAACGTCCAGCTCCATAACCATCCTGAGCGAGTCTCGCACAGACGCACTTGAGGCTTTCGTTCGTACTCAGGCGGAAATAACCAAGACCAATCCGCTGTACTGTGCAGTAGGGCTGCACGGTTTTTCGGTTCAAAACTGAAACCGCGGTTCGTGCCAAGACGATCTGGTGATCGTCAGTATCCTCGGTTTTTACTGAGTGCCCGCCCGCTGCCTGCACGCTTCTCTGGCCCGCCTTCCGCTTTGCGCCGATTGGCCAGAGCCGCCAGAAGCAGTGAATATGTATTGTGGTTAATGAGCGGGGGGCGGGTCCACTCGAGCGAGCGGCACACAGCTTTACCAATCGCTGGATAGCGATGGAGTGACGGCAGCGGTAGGCGGAGCTGTACGCTCTGTGCAGCTCCGACTACCGCTGCCGTCATTCCATCGCTATCCAGCGTTTGGTAAAGCTGTGTGTGCCGCTCTCTCGAGTGGACCCGCCCCCCGCCCCCCCGCTCATTAACCACAATACATATTCACTGCTTCTGGCGGCTCTGGCCAATCGGCGCACAGCGGTGCAGCCAGACAAGCGTGCGGGCAGCGGGCGGGCATTCTGAAAACTGCAGATAGTGACGATAACTATATCGTCTTCACGTGAACCGCCCCCCGCTGCCCTCACATGGATCGCCCCCGCTGCCCGGCTCTTAAAAAGGAACACCAGTGAACACTGCTGACAATAGCTGCTGCATGGTTTTTGACAGTTGGTAACAGCTATTTCCCACATGTGCTATGATTAAGGACAGTTGAGTCCGAAACATGTCAGCCATGATGCCTGTCGAGTTTTAATTGGGATATGTCCTCAATAAGGCCTCTTGCACACTGCAAGCAAATCAGATTCAGATTCAGATTTTTAATCTGTTTTTACATCCGATTCCGATTCAGATTTTTAATCTTAACTGCATGCTGCGTTTTTTGATCCGTTTTTCTGTTGAATGTATTCAAGGAAAATCGGAAACGGAATCGGAAACTGAATCGGAATCGGAAAACGGATTTGCAGTGTGCAGGGAGCCTAAAGGTTGCTTTAATCTGATAAGTGCGGACCATTTCCTCTGTATTATTTCCCACAATGCAGCAAGGTTCACAGACCGCAAACTGCCAAGAGTACGTTCTTTTCTTGTTCTTGTGGGAGGGGTTCCACCACAATATCAGCCATATAGAGCCCCCTGATGATCCATTTGTGATGGGGTATCAGCTACTGATTGGGATAAAGTTCAAGAGTCGGAGTTTCTCTTAAAGCAATCGTCCGCCCGCAGTATCTGGCTAAACTATACTGGGGGCATAGTGAATTTAGTGCCAAAGCTAGATTTGAAAAAAAATTGTGAAAAAATCGAAATCGCAATTTTTGAGAAAAATCGCAATTTCAATTTTTACCTAAAATCGTGCAGCCCTACTGTGCAGGCCCAGACACCTCGCCCCTGTGCAGTACAGCGGATCCGGTCAGGTGATCAATGTTCACAGTAAGTTTCACGGAAAGTGCAGCTTCACTATTAAGCAGCAGTATGTATAAAGCCGTGAACCAGGGGTGCTTTGAAGATTCGCTTAGCTAGTGAACTGTCATTCTGTGGTCGGCCTTGTAGCTGATACCGACAGGAGATTGTTACTTAATGGCTTAAAGCTTACTTAAAGTGCTTTTAGCCTAGCTCAGGATTTCCCATATCTTTTTTTCAAGTCCTACCAGCATACAGTACATGTGATCACCGTGCATGGCCGGTATCTGATCCAGTGTGAACCGAGCCTGAATCTAGTCGGGGGGGGGGGGGGGGGCAGGGGGCAATGTAGTGCCAGATACTAGATTGCAGTACATTTTTCAGGATACACACTTTGATGGTAATTTTCCTGGTTTCAGCATCAGAACCACTTCCTATATGTATAGATTACTGAAGGTAGCCCCACCCTCCCACTGATGTCCTAGCCTAGGCTGTTTAGCTATGCAGAATTTTCCACCTCATAACATTTTGGGAGACCAGATATTTTCACTGGCTTCATTACTCTCCAAAACAAACATTATGCAGAGATGCACCTGGTGGGGATCACCTGATGCTGGATATACGTGTGCATGCCGGTTGCTTGAACTAACGGCCTAAAAAGCACAAACCTTCGTCATTCGCCACCTGCGGTGACTGGGACCCTCTTCTTGCTCGCTGCCACGCTCTCCTTCATGTGTAGGTGCAGCTGTACTGCGCATGTGTTCAAAGCCGCTCGTCCGCAGGGGAGAAAGTCGTTCATGAATGGCTATGCATGCGCAGACTGTACTTGACTTGTGCGGTAGGTCGCGCTCATGCGCGGAGGGCAGAGGTGCAGTCACTAGGACATACCGGACAATCTCTTGTTGGATATCTTCATAGGGACCCTATGCAGGAACGATGGGGTCGGGGATGGATCAGGACTAGGGATTATCAGTGACATGCAAATATTTCCGAGCTCATGCAGGATTATGCAAATGTATACAGCTTGAAAATGGACCAATCCTGTCCCACCCAGGTTTATTTTGATTGGTCTATTTTTAACTACTTAAAGACCGCCTCACGCCAATGGGCGTGGTTGCGGCGGCAGCCCCAGGACCGCCTAATGCCAATTGGCATCAAATCCTGGGGCTGCAGTCTCCCAGGGAACGGCTGCGCGCATGCACGATTGTTCCCTGCCGCTTCACTGAACGGCTAGCAGGCTGCTTGTAAACGTAAGGGGAAAGAAATCCCCTTTGTTTACAAGCGTACAGCGCTGCCGGGGGCCGCAGCGTTGTACGAGATCGCCGATCCCCGGCCTCTGATTGGCCGGGAAGCGACGTCCTCTCATAGGCTGATGCCTATGAGAGGCGGAACAGGATGGATCGCCGTCCTGTTCCAATCCACACACCGAAGGGGAGGGAGGGAGGAAGGGGAGAGAGAGAGAGCCTCGATGAGGCAGGGTAAAAAAAACACAAACGGACGCAGCGATCGGACCCCTCCGGCGGCATGTCCCCTTAGAGACAAAAAAGAGGCGAGTCCGATCACTGGGCTCCTAAGATGCGCTGTGCACGAGGCTGAAAAGCCTGCACAGCCCAGCACTGCATAAAAACACCTGGTCTTTAGGGGGGGTTAGCGCTGCTGGCGTTAAGTGGTTAAGCAGCATAAATTTACATAAATATTTACATACTCCTGCATGATCTTGGAAATATTTGCATCTCATTGATCATCCCTACTCAGGACGCCTCTGGACTATCCATAAGCTTCCCTCTACTGAGGTAAGTATGTAACTTTTCATTCTTGCCCTGCTTCAGGTACACTTTATGAGGGTGCATAATATGCGCTGCCACAGGTCATGGACAGTTGTGTTAAGCTTCCATGATGAGTTATGGTTAGACAAAGGGAAGGTGATCTCCGTGCCTCCCTGTTGCCTGGTCTGTGGCTCCGTCTCTCTAGCCCTGTATTGGATCATGTTGCTGTCACCCCCTCTGTGCCGTGCAGGAGGTCTCATTTCTTGTATTACAGCACTAATCCATACATCCCTACATCTGTCACCTGCTCCCTTGTCACGGGTTTTCCCTGCATTAATTATAGCCGCACATCAGGTCCGCGTCTCAAGCCGGGTAACCGAATATCTGATTCTGGCCTGTGATGAATAATTCAAGGCAGGTTTCTTTCACTACAGCCGAGTGGTTTCTCTTGTGTGGGGGCGTCTAACCATCCCTGGTACACACTCCTCATTGGTTGGCGGAAGCAGTCCTGCTCATTAACACTTGCAGAGCAGAGGTGCCTTGTTTACGGAGGTCACAATGCCTATGTCTGCACTTGAACCGTCCCTGTCAAAAAATTAGAATACCGTGCAAAAGTTCATTTATGTCAGGACAAAGCGAGATGTTTCAAGCCTTTATTTGCTATAATTTTGATAATGGCTTGCAGCTTATGAAAACATCAAAATCTCAGACCAGAGCCGGGACAAGGTCCTCCAGCACCCAAGGCTGAGACACCAAAGTGTGCCCCTCCATCCCACCCCAGCCGTCACACACTGATTGCTATTAGACAAAGAGGCGCCCCAGGGCCCCCAACACCTTAATCTCTAGTTATCTGGCTTGCAGTCACTGCCATGTACCCCCTTTTCTTGTTTCTCTCTGAGTGAGTTGTGCGCCCCTCCTACACTGCGCCCTGAAGCTGAAGCCTCTCTCGCCTCTGCCCGGCCCTGTCTCAGATTATTAGAATATTGAGAAAAGATTCAATATTCTAAGCTCAGTGTCAGGCTCTAGTCAGCAAATTCATCCAAAACACCTGCAAAGGGTTCCTATTTCATATATTCGTTTTACCTCTTAAGTTGAATTAGAGATAAATAGACTTTTGCACGATAGTCTAATTTTCCGAGCTTCACCTGTAATGCTGATTGCCTGGCTGACCTGCTGATCTTTTTGGCTTTAGTGTTGTCTGAATCACACACTGGAAACAAGCATGGGGCAGTTGTGGTCAGATTTTAGCTAACTGATCTACATAATGGATCCAGGCCAGTAGTATTGAGGTGCCCATGCTTGAGGAGATGTATGGGCAGATCGAATCTGATCAGAGAGGGATCTGTAGCCTGCCCATACACTGCAGACTTATTTTCGATAGTTTAGCATGAAATGTATCAGGAATCGGGCTAGTGCCATCGCCTGCGTAGTAGGCAGTAGTGTCTGATTAATTAGCATGTAGCTAATCTTGTCAAATCTGACGACAATAATGTCAGAAGCACCTGATATGCTGCATGCTTGTTCAGGGTCTATGGCTAAAAGTATTAGAGGCAGATGATCAGCAGGACTGCCAGGCAACTGGTGTTGCTTAAATGGAAATAAATATGGCAGCCTCCATATTTCTTTCACTTCCTGTCTCTCCTGCTGATCCTCTGCCTCGGCCCTAAGGAGCATGATTGGAGAGTTCTGACTGAACTCCGACTTAATGTAGTCAGACTTCAGTTGCAAGCTGCATGCTTGTTTCAAGTGTGTTATCCAGATACTACTGATACCAAAGATATTGGCAGGACTGCCAGGCAACTGCCATATAGACTATGCCAGTCTCTAAATCCCTCCCAGTTCGGGTGTGCTTTAATGAAAAGAAAAATCCTCTTTATAGTAGCGCTGGTGGTTGTTTCCAATTGTCTCCTTATCAGTCCTTGTTGCATCAAAATATGGCAGGCCATTGTTGCCTTGATGGGAAATTTCACAGTTTAAACAAAAATAAAAGTCCCTTCAGTTTCACTCCATCCATTGGTTGGACTGATTCGTAATGTTAGAATACATATATAGTTTTTGTGTGACTATAAAACACAGCCAGTCCATGCTACTAACAGAAGCTAGTGGATTGGGGTGTCTGAGTCAGTTTCCAGTCAGTACATTAGTACAGGTGTTGGTGATGAAAGGATTCCCTCTTCATGCAACCAGTTGCTCCCACAGTAAGGTGGGATTTTTTGGGTGGGCTGTACTACCAACAATCAAAATCTTAGCTGGCTGCAAACTGGCATAGGGTGATAATCTTTCACCACATTTAAAGGATACCCGAAGTGACATGTGACTTGATGAGATAGACATGGGTATGTACAGTGCCGACCACACAAATAACTATGCTGGGTACTTCTCTTTCTTTCTCAGCCTGAAAGAGTTAAATATCATGTATATAAGTGGCTGACTCAGACAGGAAGTGACTACAGTGTGACCCTCACTGATAAGAAAGTCCAACTGTAAAACACTTTCCTAGTAGAAAATGGCTCCTGAGAGCAGGAAAGAGATAAAAAGGGTCAATAGTTCATAGATTTTAGCTCTGGCATACTTCAATGAATGTGTCATTGAGCAAAAACAATAAAACAGTTAAAACATAAAAAGTAGATTTAAACATAAAATAAAACTGTGGAATATCTTAAAAAGTCATTTTTAGGAGAAGGAAGATAGATAGACGTTTATTTTATTAGTTTATTTTCACCTTGGGTGTCCTTTAAAGGGAACCCGAGGGAAGAGAGATATGGAGGCTTCCATATTTATTTCCTTTTAAACAATACCAGTTGCCTGGCAGTCCTCCTGATCATGTGTCTCTATTTATCCATAGACCCCATACAAACATGCAGCAAATCAGGTACTCTGACTCAGCTTTCACTGGATTAGCCATAGGCTTGTTCCAGGGTTTTGACTCAAACACTACTTATGGCAGAAAATCAGCAGGGCGGCCAGGTGACCGGCATTGTTTGCAAGGAGATAAATATGACAACCTCCATATCCCTCTCACCTCGGGTTCCCTTTAAGGTGGCCATACACCATACAATTGAATCAAACGATTTTTTTTGTTTTTCGTAAAAAGTGATTATATTAGAAATCGTAACAAAACCTTTTTTCAGACAAGAAATTAACGATTATCTCCCTTCCTTCCGCCCTTTTTTTGTTTTATTTTGTTTTGCTAAAAAGCTTACCGGATGTGTTTGAAAACTCTGAGAAATTTAAAAACTATTGTTTGATACTTTTGAAAAAAAAAATCAATCCTAAGTATATGGTATATTGGTTTTATTTCTCTGATTATTCGATTGAGCAGTAGAAAAAAAATTCTCTGGTTGGGGAAAAAAACGAAAAAAAAATCGCATCATGTATGGCTATCTTAAAAGGTGCCCGAGGAGTGAGAGCTATGGAAGCTGCCATATTTATTTCCTTTTATTCAAAACCAGTATCCTGGCAGCCCTGCTGATCATTCTGCTCAGTACTAAATCGCACACCTGAAACAAGCATGCAGCTAATCTTGTCAGATTTGTCATAGACATCTGATCTGCATGCTTGTTCAGGGTCTATGGCTTAAAGAGGAACTGTAACAACAAAACGGCCCCTGGGGGGTACTCACCTCGGGTGAGGGAAGCCTCAGGATCCTAATGAGGCTTCCCACGCCGTCCTGCGTCCCTCGGGGGTCTCGCTGTAGCCCTCCGTACAGCGGTGACGTAATATTTACCTTCCTGGCTCCTGCGCAGGCGCTCTGACGGCTGTCGGCTCCGAACTACGCGGAAATACCCGATCGCCGTCGGGTCTGCTCTACTGCGCAGGCGCAAGTTTCCGGCGCCTGCGCAGTAGAGCGGACCCGGCGGAGATCGGGTATTTCCGTCTATTTCCGTGCCGAAAGTCGCCACAGCGCCCCCGCTGGAGCCAGCAAAGGTAAATATTGAAGCTACAGTCGGCTCTGTCGCCGGCTGTTCGGAGGGCTGCGGCGAGACCCCCGTGGGACAGAGGACGGCGTGGGAAGCCTCATTAGGATCCCGAGGCATCCCCCACCCGAGGTGAGTACCCCCCAGGGGAGGTTTTTGTTGTTACAGAGTCTCTTTAAAGTATTAGAGGCAGAGGGTCAGCACGACAGCCAGGCAATGTGCATTGCTTAAAATTAACATGTTAGCCTCCATATCCCACACACCTCAGGTTCCCTTTAAGTCACAACAAGACTTGTGCGTCTGGCACTTGCGTATGTTTTTTTTCTTTAATGAAAATGGAATTTCTCTTAAAAAAAGAAATTACATTGAGAGGGTGGCTTCCATATTCATTGCATTTGCAAATACCATTTCCCTGTCTGCCATGATTATATTTGATCTCCAGTTATGTCTGAATTATACAGTGGGATGCGAAAGTGTGGGCAACCTTGTTAATCGTCATGAATTTCCTGTATAAATCATTGGTTGCTATGATAAAAAATGTCAGTTAAATATATCATATAGGAGACACACACAGTGATATTTGAGAAATGAAATGAAGTTTATTGGCTTTACAGAAAGCGTGCAATAATTGTTTAAATAAAATTAGGCAGGTGCATAAATGAAATCGATATTTAGTAGATCCTCCTTTTGCAGAAATTACAACCTCTAAATGCATCCTGTAGGTTCCAATGAGAGTCTGGATTCTAGTTGAAGGCATTTTGGACCATTCCTCTTTACAAAACATCTCTCGTTCATTCATGTTTGATGGCTTCTGAGCATAGACAGCTCTCTTTAACTCACACCACAGATTTTCAATTATATTCAGGTCTGGGGACTGAGATGACCGTTCCAGAATGTTGTACTTCTTCCTCTGCATGAACGCCCCGGCGCAGCTTCAGCTTTGTCACTGATTCCTGGACATTGGTCTCCAGAATCTGCTGATACTGAGTGGAATCCATGCGTCCCTCAACTTTGACAAGATTCCAAGTCCCAGCACTGGCCACACAGCCCCACAGCATGATGGAACCACCACCATATTTCACTGTAGGTAGCAGGTGTTTTTCTTGGAATGCTGTGGTGTTTTTCCTCCATGCATAACGCCCCTTGTTATGCCCAAATAACTCAATTTCATCAGTCCACAGCACGCACCTTATTCCAAAATGAAGCTGGCTTGTCCAAATGTGCTTTAGCATACCTCAAGCGGCTCTGTTTGTGGTGTGGACGTAGAAAAGGCTTCCTCTGCATCACTCTTGCATTCAGCATCTCCTTGTGTAAAGTGCGCCAAATGGTTGAACGATGCACAATGACTCCATCTGCAGTAAGATGATGTTGTAGGTCTTTGGTGCTGGTCTGTGGGTTGACCCTGACTGTTCTCCCCATTCGTCGCTTCTGTTTATCCGAGCTTTTTCTTGGTCTGCCACTTCGAGCCTTAACTTGAACTGAGCCTGTGGTCTTCCATTTCCTCAATATGTTTTTACTGTGGAAGCAGACAGATGTAATCTCTGAGACAGCTTTCTGTATCCTTCCCCCTAAACCATGATGGTGAACAATCTTTGTCTTCAGCTCATTTCAGAGTTGTTTTGAGACCACCATGTTGCTACTCTTCAGAGAAAATTAAAAGAAGAGGAAAACTTACAATTGACCCCTTAAATACTCTTTCTCATAATTGGAGTCGCCTGTGTATGTAGGTCAGGGGTCGCTGAGCTTACCAAGGCAATTTGAGTTCCAATAATTAGTTCTACAGGTTTTGGAATCAATAAAATGACAACAGTGCCCAAATTTATGCATCTGCTTAATTTTATTTAAACAATTATTGCGCACCTTCTGTAAATCCAATACACTTCATTTCACTTCCCAAATATCACTGTGTATGTCTCCTATCCTATATAATAAAACCCCTATGTCCCTGTGTACACCTGTCTGTGTAGCGTTGTCCGTGCTTTTTGCTACTGCGCATGTGCGCAGCACGGACCCAGCCTCACAGAGACAGGATGACTGGGACAGGGAGCCGAGCGGGCGGCCGGGTGAGCGGGCGGCCGGGTGTGCGAATGAGCGGCCGGGTGCGCGCGCCCAGAAACACAGACCTAGAGCCCGGTTTTAAACAGGCTTAGGTCTACTTGTATGATATATTTAACTGACATTTTTTATCATAACAAACAAGATTTATACAGGAAAATCATGACGATTAACAAGGTTGCCCAAACTTTCGCATCCCACTGTACACCTGGAGCAAGCATGTGGTTACTGGAGTCATTTTGCTCTGCATACCTGTTCTGTGTCAGTGATTCAGAAAGCATTTGAGGCTTCAAGTGATCCTGTATGAAACTTCCCTCAATGCTCACTAAGGATGATGAAATCAAGTCTGCAGAAAGTTGTGTCAAGTGATTTGCTGGTGGTACTTCCTGGTATCAAAGTAACGGAAACGACCTTGGCCAAGCCTCTTTCTGCCCACCTGATCACATATCATCCTCTGTATTGGAACATAGGTGGGCAGGCAGGGGGCGTGGCCATGTCCTGCCTGGTCATACACCTGTGTGCCAGTGGGTGGTTAGGGATGTGGCTTTGTAAGCTGTGACCACGCCCCTGCCGGCTCATTTGAATATAAGTACCGATCGTCCTCCAGCAGGCACAGCACCAGCGTCTCATCTGTCTTATACTGTCATAGTGTTAAGGCTCTTGTCTGTTATTGCCATGCATGTGATGCTTGTTCCCTTGTGTCTCCATTTCTCCTTCCTTCCTCCTCTTCCTCCTCTTCCTGTTCTCCTGTTTTTTTTTCCTTCTTTTTTTGCCTCCTCTTTGCTCAGGTGGGTTCGGCGCTGCTCCGGTGTTCGGCAGCCCTCCAACGTTTGGGGGATCCCCTGGATTCGGAGGGGTGCCAGCATTCGGTTCAGCCCCAACCTTTGCTAGCCCGCTGGGCTCGACTGGGGGCAAAGTGTTCGGCGAGGGTACGGCTGCAGCTAACACAGGAGGATTCGGGTAAGACAAGACTCTTAATGTACTATAGTATCGCCTTTCGTAAACGCTATCACGTTTTAAAGTAAACCTGTCATTTCACCAAAATAGTTTTGCACTACATTGTGAAGTTCACTACTTATTACAGAGAGGTCCAAGAAGCTAGTTTAAATATTTAAAGCGGATCCGAGATGAAAAACTAACTACAACAAGTAACTTGTCTATATATTTTATCTAAAGTTTAGTTTACACAGTAAATCTAGCTGCAAACCGCTTCAACAGTATATGATTATTTCTTCCTGCGATGAAATGAGAGCAGCCATATTCTGCTTGATATCAAAACACAGGCGAGCTGCTCTGCATCTCCAACCCTCAGCCTGTGAAAACTCCACTCCCCACTTCTCATCTCTCCTTCCCTCTCCGCCCCTTGCTTCTGAAATCTCTGGCTGGAAACGCCGCCTCCTCCATCTAGAAAAGCCTCCTCCCCAGACTGAGCTCCCATGAGCACTTGCAGCATGGGACTCAGAATGCCTAGGCGCTAGAGAAGCTGGGGGTGTGGATACATTTGTTTATATGCAATTAGGTAATAAATAAAATTTTAAAAAAAGCATTGGGGGAAGAATGCCAATAAACTATATGTAAGGGGTAGAAAATGAAGGCAGCAAAAGTTTCTTGGATCCACTTTAATAAAATGATGGTACATTCATTTTTAATGAGTAAGATTAAATTCTACTTACGGTTCTACAAAACCGTTACTGTTTTGTTTTTATGTTTTTTCTGCGGTAGCAGCAGTGGGGGTCACACAGTTCAGAGCTGCCACTATTGTTCATGCTGACAGTTCCTACTGGAAATGTCTTAGTGGGAAAGATGTGGGAGTAGCATTATCCACAAGATTAGCAGGTAGAACTGAAAAGAATCGGTGGCATACCTGAAAATGGAGAGAGCTAAGGAATAGGTGGTGGAACTGGAAATAGAGAAAGCTGAGGAGGAGCAGGAAATGGAGAGAGCTGAGGTTAAAGAGGAACTCCAGCCTAAGCAATCATACTGTCATTAAGTTACATTAGCTATGTTAATTAAAATAGATGGGTAATATAATATCTTACACACCCTGTTTTAAAAGAACAGGCAAATGTTTGATTTCATGAGGGCAGCCATCTTTTTGGTTGAAAGGAGGTGACAGGGAGCATGAGACACAGTTCCAACTGTCCTGTGTGCTGATCACCCCTACCAGTTGCTAGGCAACATGAATAACATAGGAGATCCCATCATGCTTTGCACAGCATCAGGGAAAAAAAGGCCGGGCAGTTTTCTTTAATGGGTGGAGCTTAGCTAAAAATGCAGCTAAAAATGATGCTTTAGTAAGAAAAACAAAGTTCTGATGCTGTGAAACTTTTAAAGAAACACCAGGCCTTTTCAGTTCTGCTGAGTAGATTTTTAGTCTGGAGGTTTACTTTAAGGTGGTGGAACTGAAAACCGAGAGGGTTAGGGGACAGAGGAGCAGGAAACAGAGAGACCTGAGGAACAGAGAATCAGGTGGAGTAGCTGGAAATGGAGTGAGCTGAGGAGTAGGAATTGGAAAGGGCTGGGGTACAGAGAATCAGGTAGAGGAACTGGAAATGAGAAAGCTGAAGAGCAGAGAATCCATTAGAGGAGCTGGAAATGGAGAACGCTGAGGCGTAGGGAATGTAGAAGACTAACAGGTGGAGGACGTTGTGAGGGCTGTCAGGAGAGGACGTTGGAGTGAAGGAATGGGAAGAGGCGAAGGATGTGGGTGAAGGTGGAGTTGTGGTCATGTATGTACAGTATTTCCATTAAAGAGATTCTGCCCAATTATGGTGACTGTCTTGAGTTCTGCTTTAAAGGACTCTGAAGTGAGAGGGATATAGAAACTGCCATATTTATTTCCTCTTAAACAATACCAGTTGCCTGGCAGTTTTGCTGATCTCTTTGGCATCCGTAGTGTCGGAATCACACACCTGAAACAAGCATGTAGCTAATCTAGTCATTCTTCAGTCTGAAAAATCTTATCTGCATGCTTGTTCAGGGTCTATGGCTAAGAGTATTAGAGGCAGAGGATCAACAGGGCTGCCAGGCAATATGCATTGTTTTCTCACTTCAGGTGGCTTTAATTCTAAAATGTGGTTGGACCTTTTCTGCTAACACTAACAGAAGGTTTTGCCAAGAAACTAATGATCTTCTCTCTGTTCTCCCCCTCTGCTGACCATCTCCTCTCCTCACAGCTTTGGAAACTCCTCCGGCACCACGTTTGGCAGCTTAGCCAGTCAGAACACTCCCACCTTCGGCAGCCTGTCCCAGCAACCAACCGGGTTTGGCGGTCAAAGTAGTGGGTTTTCAGGGTTTGGTTCCAGCAGCGGAGGAGCACCCACGGGTAGCAGCTCTGGTAAGTTGCCTCTTGTGTCTCAACACCACGTAGTTCAATTCAAGGGAGGGTCAATGACATGGGAATCATTGAGTTTTTGCAGATTTATGCAAATTTTGTATGCAAATTGAAAATTCCGACTGGGTGGAATTCAGTTGGTTCACTTTTAAGCTGTGTACATTTGCATACAACATTTGCATAGTCATGTATCAACTCAAAACAAATACATTTCATTAACCCTATTCATTTGTAATATGCTGAAACTGAACATTGGTGTGTCTTTTGTTTTTCTAGGTTTTTCGTTCGGAACCCCAAACCAGTGAGTATTTCTGGATGGTGTCGCATGATGCAGAGCATTAAACCGTACCTTGCAATAAAGTCACCTCTAAAGAGGATTATTTGAATTGTCTTATTTTTTTTATTTTTTTTTTAATAAGTTAGCCAAAAAAAAAAAAAAGTGCCCCAGTATGATTAGCCATGTATAGGTGCCCCAGTACAGAATAGCCAGCTATAGGTCCTCCCAGTATAGGTAGCCAAGTATATGCGCCCCCAATTTAGGTAGCCAGGTATAGGTGCCACCAATAAAGGTATCCCGTTATCGGTCCCCCGAGTATAGGTGGCCAAGTATATGTGCTACCAATATAGGTAGCCAGGTATAGGTTAGCAAGCTATAGGTGTCCCCAGACTAAGTTAGCAATCTATATATCTATATACTATAGATTCTATAGTATAGGTGCCCCTGAACCCTCTTCCCCTGCAGAAATCACTACTCTGACGTTGCCTAGCGATGCACCTGTACAGCACTGGGGACCCCAAACTGTCAACCTCGCACTCGCATCCAATCGTTAGGCAGGCAGGCTGGGAATAGTGGTTTGCCACATGCTCGGCTAGTAGGTTTTCCAGGAGTTTTTGTTACAGAAGCTGTTCAGTAACAGCTTTACTGTAACAATATATGTAATCTGCTACACAAAAACGCTCCAAAAAACGCTAGGCATGTTTAGAAAACCTCTCTAAACATGCCTAGAATCGCTCTGAAATCTGCTTCAAAAACCTCTAGCGTTTTGCAGACCTGATAGAGGTTTTTGGTGTACACTGGGCCAAACTCTCTCACAACTGCTTGTTGGTAACTGCTCACTGCTGCCTGGCAACTGCTTGCTGAGCGCACAGTTCAACTGCCCATGGAAAAAGAGGCCTTATTGAGTGCAGTTCCAGGATCACCATTTTTCAGAGTTAAAGGACCACTATTTAAATTGTAAAATTTAAATGACGTTTGTACAAGTGCATTTCTCCCAGAGTAAAATGCACCATAAATTACTTTTTTCCTATGTTGCTTTTGATTACATTAAGCACTAAAAGTCTGAGAAATCTGACATGTTTTGGACTAACCCATCTCCTCATGGAGTATCATGTGAGTTTTCTTTATTTTCAAAAGCACTTGCTGAATGCAGTTGCTCAGTCCAACTGCCAAAATAGTGGCAGACTGGCTGACTTCCTTTCCATACACCCTTTCCAGGGATTACGTTTGTAAAGAATAAGGCCTCCTTTCCATGGACAGTTGAGCTGTGTGCTCAGCAAGCAGTTGCCAGGCAGCAGTAAGCAGTTACCAGGCAGCAGTGAGCAGTTGTGAGCGTTTGAGAGGCATTACACTGCCTATCAGCAGTCCATGGAAAAAAGGCCTAAGAGTGTTAGGCCTCCTTTCCATGGACAGTTGAACTGTCTGCTCCCCAGCAGTGAGCGGTTACAAGGCAGCAATAAGCAGTTGTGAGAGTGTAAGAGGCATTTCACTGCCTATCAACTGCTCTTGAAAAAGAGGCCTTAATGAGAATCCCCCCCCCCCCCCCCCCCAGCTAGAGATGAACTAATCCAAACCCCATTTTACTATTATTCGTGATTGTGGTCCTTACACAATGGTGGCCACACATGATTCAGGTGGTTGTTTGTGGGGTGGGAAGGGGGGGGTTCCAGCCAGAGAAATTTGATACATTTTTCTTCTTGATTAAATGATTTGAAAAATCACACCAATACTGTATATCATACACCTTTGTTTTTGTTTTGTTTTTTCCAAATATTAAAAGAGAAGTTTTTGTAATTTTCCTTCACATCCAGTCATATGTTTCCAAATTTTTCGATGAATATAATTTTTTTTCTCAATCTAAAAAGAAATATTTTCAATTTCTTGCTGCTGAACTAAACAAATCAGTTGAATACTGTATGGCCATCTTAAAGGACATCTGAACTAAGAGGTATAAGGAGGCTGCTATGTTTCTTTTACCATACCATACCAAACAATACCAGTTGCCTTGCTGTCTGTTGTTCCTCTACCCCTAATACTCTAATGCTGGGCATACATGGCTCGATTTTGCCGCTCGATTCTCCTGCTCGATCGATTCCCCGCTCAATTATGCAGGTGATTCTCTTATCTTTCGCTCGTTTTTCTTATTTTTTTCCATTGTCCTCAATGCAGAATCGAGCGGCGAAACGATCGGGCAGTTCGGACGTGTTGGAAATTATCTATCGAGCCATCTAAATGGCTCAGTCGAGTTGTGCATTCCCAGCATTAGCAACAGACATTGGCCTCAATTCACTAAGCTTATCTCCTGTCTTTAACCTATTTTGGTTCCTGGATGTAGTTTCTACGTCCAGGAACCATGCGCGCTACCGCGGCCGATCGGGCACGTGCACGCGCACTCCCGGCCGCGGATTCGGTAGCCACGGTATCAATGTATCGGGCTATGGTGCCCGATCACTGATTCCTCTCCCCCGCTGAAAAAGCGACAGCTTCTCTCAGAAGCTGTGCTTTTTCTGGCTGTTCCCTCCCCGATGCGTCACTCTAAGCGTGTGCTACGCTTATGCTGGGAATACACGGTTCGTTTTTGCCTTCGTTTAAACCTTCGTTTCGATTGTGCCTTTTGTCCTTTTCGATCCCGAAATAATCGGTCATACGGTTAATATCACCACCCACGGTTTCGTTTTTTTTTTTCGATTCTGATGGTTTCGTTTTTCCAATGATCGAAGGCTGCAAAGAAACGAAAATCCCTTTTTACAGGGACGGACTAGCATAAACGAATATATAATCGATCTGAACAGCCATCAAGCCTACCAATGGCTCGATTAGATGGATAAAGAGAGATAATATCAAACATGTTCGATCACTAGTCGTTCGTTTTTGGGGTCTATTAATCGAAACTATAATGAGATTATGACTATTTTCACATACGTTTTCAACACTCGATTCGTTTACCGAACGAATCGAAGGTTTAAACGAAGGCAAAAACGAACCGTGTATTCCCAGCATTAGAGTGACGTCATGTAAACAAACTCATGGCCGCCATCTTGTGGCCAAAAAGTATTGCTACACCTGAAAAAAAAAAAAATTAACACACATTTACATTATAAATCTATTGTTTACCTCCCACCCTCCCAAAACTACCCAGATAAAATGTTTACTATAAAAAAAAAAAAACATGTAAATATTTACCCAAGGGTCTAAACTTTTTAAATATCAATGTAAAGATGAAATATTTCTATATTTTTTTTATTTTAAACTTGTAAATCATGATAGATGCAAAATGGAAAAAATGCACCTTTATTTCCAAATAAAATATTGTCGCCATACATTGTGATAGGGACATAATTTTAACGGTGTAATAACCGGGACATATGGGCAAATACAATACGTGAGTTTTAATCATGGAGGCATGTATTATTTTAAAACTATAATGGCTGAAAACTGAGAAATAATGAATTTTTCCATTTTTTTCTTATTCTTCCTGTTAAAATGCATTTACAGTAAAGTGGCTCTTAGCAAAATGTACCCCCCAAAGAAAGCCTAATTGGTGGCGGAAAAAACAAGATATAGATCAGTGCATTGTGATAAGTAGTGATAAAGTAATAGGCTAATGAATGGGAGGTGAACATTTCTCACGTGAAAACGACGGAACGCGAATGGGTTAATAATGTTTCTAGAGTTATCACCATGGTGATGAGGCATGTAGTATTCAGAAAACCTTTTACCTCAGGCAAAGCTAAAGTTAACTGTTCTGTCTTTAAGTTAAGGTGAGATCTCTAAAGTTAATGTTTCAACCCTTAAAATAACAGATTTCTAAAGTTAAAGGGATACTATCGATACCCAAGTGTTCTAAAATGACAGTGTACAAATAATGTCTAAGTAGCTGTGTAAACATTTTCCTACTTTTCATGTTAAATATCAGAGGCAAAAGCTGTAATTTATTGAGGGTAGGATTTAGCTATATTGGGACAAATCAATTGCAGAAGGGGTGTCTGCTTCAATGCACAGCCAGAGTTGCATATCAGACTACAGAAAGCAAATATCAAACATATCAAACTCTGAAAGCAAAAACAGTATGAAAAGCTGTGACAATTAGTTACATTTCCTCTGCTCTCTTCAGACAGGTCAGTCAGAAACACAGGACACATGAGCTGCAGCTGTTGGGAGCTCTCTTCTCTGTCACACACAGAGCTACACATAGAGTTAACTGATCAAGTGTGAGGGAATTTCCCCTCTCCTCATGGCTCAGTCAGCAGTCAGTTTTGGCATCAGTAAAGTTTAAATGTATATTGATAACAGTAAACAAAGAAGTTGCTACTAAAATGTATACACCAGTACTTAGCAGCACTTCCCAAACAATTCCTGTGTCAATTGAATAAAATATGTGAATCGATAGTATTCCTTTAAAGACAGGCTGTTAATTAACTGCATGTGAAAATAACTACAGAGGAGGTAACTTAAGGACTGAAGTGATAAGATAACTCTCTCACAGTGAAAACTTATCTCTACACCTTAAAGGTGCATACACACACACTACCACCGGCAACGACGGGACTGCCAGACCCTCCCGCTGGGCGGACGTTCAGAAAAAGCCTTATCACTCCGCCGACAGCGTGTACACACGTGCTACTGTCAGCTGAACATCCACCCAGCGGGAGGGTCCGGTGTGTGTACGCACCTTAATAAGGCAAGATCAATGTGTGGAGGTAAGTTCTCTCTTGCCTTATCTCCAGCATGATCTTAGTAAATTGAGGCCGTCGAGGTGAAGAAGCGGCCAATGGCCTCAATTCACTAAGATCATGCTGGAGATAATAAGGCATGAGATAAGATAACTCTCTCACTGTGTGGAGGTAAGTTTTCTCTTGCCTTATTATCTCCAGCATGATCTTAGTGAATTGAGGCCATTGGCCGCTTCTTCACCTTGTTGGCCTCAATTTACTAAGATCATGCTGGAGATAAGGCAAGAGAGAACTTACCTCCACACATTGATCTTGCCTTATTAAGGTGCGTACACACGCACTACCGCCGGCAACGACTGGTCCACCGGACCCTCTCGCTGGGTGGACGGTCAGCCGACAGTAGCACGTGTGTACGCGCTGTCGGCGGAGTGATAAGGCTGTTTCTGAACATCCGCCCAGTGGGAGGGTCTGGCAGACCTGTCGTTGCCGGCGGTAGTGTGTGTGTATGCACCTTTAAGGTGTAGAGATACGTTTTCACTGTGAGAGAGTTATCTTATCACTTCAGTCCGTAAGTTACCTTCTCTGTAGTCATTTTCACACGCAGTTAACAGCCTGTCTTTGGCCTCAATTCATTAAGATCATGCTGGAGATAATAAGGCAAGAGAAAACTTACCCCCACATAAGAGAGAGTTATCTTATCTCTTCATTCCTTAAGTTACCTCCTCTGTAGTTAATTTACCTCCTCGGTAGTTATTTTCACATGCAGTTAATAAACAGCCTGTCTTTAACTCTGAAGTTATTTTAAGGATTGAAGAGTTAACTTAAAGACAGAAGAGTTAACTTTAGGTTTGCCTGAGGTAAAATGTTTCCTGAATACTACATGCCTTATCACCATGGTAACAACTCTAGAAGAGTTATTAAAGACAGGAGATAAGCTTAGTGAATTGAGGCCTTTACCTTTAGAATTCTGGAGTTATTTTATGGATTGAATGCTAGGTACATACCATGCAATTTTCTGTTAGATTTACCTGCCAGATAGATAATTTGCAACATGTTGGAAATTATCTATCTGCCTAGCAATTAGGCATTGTTCTACTCAGCAGGAGATGACCAGTAGACAATGCACCAGAGATAATGACCAGTCTCTACAGAAAATAATCTAACAGAAAAATCTAAACGAAAATTGTATGGTGTGTACAAGGCAGATTAACTTAATGGTGGCCATACACGGTACAATAAAAACGTTCGATTTTCCAGCTTATTCGATCTAAATGATCGAATTGAATGAAAGTTGAAAATATTTTTTTTTTCGATCAAGAAATTCGAACGATTATCCCGTTTTTTCAGGAAAAATGATCGGACATGCTGGAAAAATGTAATATTCGATCTAATGGAATAATCGAACTAAATTATCTAATTGAAAAATTGGACCATGTATGGCCACCTTTAGAGATCTAATCTTAACTTAAAGACAAGAGTTACCTTTAGGTTTGCCTGAGGTAAAATATTTCCTGAATACTACAAGCCTCATCACCATGGTGATAACTCTAGAAACGTTATTAAAGACTGGAGATAAGCTTAGTGAATTGAGGCCATTGAACAAGCATGCACATCAGGTGTTTCTGACTGAAGTCTGACTAGATTAGCTGCATTGCAATGGAAACAGAGGCGCCAGCAGAGTAAAAATTGAATAAAAAAAGTAAAAACAGATAAGTTGAGGGGCAAGGGTGGGCTTACCTCCCCAAAAACCAAACACAACCACTATTTATGGTTTAAACAAGATTTAATTTGTACGCCAGAACAAATGCAACTTGTTTTGCGGGTCTCTAGCCCGCTTCCTCAGGCAATAATACAGGTAGGAGTAACTCCGAAGTTGTGTAGCCAAGTACAGCGCCTCAGTTTTTCCTTTCTTTTACATAATTAGCTGCATGCTTGTTTCAGGAGTGTGATTCAGATACTGTGGCAACCAAAGAGACCAGCAGGACAGCCAGGCAACTGGTAAAGTTTAACCATTTCAGCCCGCAGGGATTTTTCACCTTATGCATCAGAGCAATTTTCATCTCCCATTCATTCGCTAATAACTTTATCACTACTTATCACAAGTTATTGATCTATATCTTGTTTTTTTCTGCCACTGATTAGGCTTTCTTTGGGTGGTACATTTTGCTAAGAATAATTTTTTTTATAAATGCATTTTAACAGGAATATTAAGAAAAAAATGGAAAAAATTCATTATTTATCAGTTTTCGACCATTATAGCTCTAAAATAATCCATGCTACCATAATTAAAACCTATGTATTTTATTTGCCCGTTTGTCTGGGTTATTACACCATTTACATTTTGTCCCTATGTATGGCGCCATTTTTTCCGTTTTGCGTCCATCACTATTTACAAGCTTATAATTTTTAAAAAATTCGTAGTATACCCCCTTCAAATGCATATTTAAAACGTTCAGACCCTTAGGTAACTATTTGTTGTTTGTTTTTTTTTTGTTGCTTTTGTTTTTTTTTCCTATTAAAAATTTGGGTCATTTTTTGGTGTGGGAAATAGTTAATTTTAAAAGTTAAAATATGTGTAAATTGCCTTAAAATGTATGTAGGTGTAGTTTTACTATTTGGCCACAAGATGGCCACATTAAGTTTTTTTTTTTTTTTTTTTTTTTTTTTTTTTTTTTTAAATGTCTTCTTTACTTCCCAGAAACATAAGGACGATGGAGAACTCTTTTTTTTTTTTTTTTTTCAGAAAAACCGCGGCCTCTGAGCAGCCGCCTGGACGTGAGGATCACATCTGGGCGGCTGAAATGCTTAACCACTTGCCGACCAGGGGATGTTACACTGATCGGTGCTGCGTGGGCTCTACAGCCCGCAGCACCGATCAGCAGTGCAGCAGGGCGATCAGACTACCCCCCTTTTTTCCCCACTAGGGGGATGTCCTGCTGGGGGGGTCTGATCGCCGCCGGCTGCAGTTGCTTAGCGTGGGGGGCTCTTCAAAGCCCCCCTCCGCAGCGCTTTCAGCCCTCTCGCCAGCTCCCTCCCTCTCCCTTCCCCTGTGTGCTGCGCAGGACGGATTTCCGTCCTGCGCATTGAAGGATAGGCTTCAGCCTATCATATGCCGGCGATCCCCGGCCAATCAGAGGCCGGGGATCGCCGATCTGCCTTACGGCGCTGCTGCGCAGCAGCGCCGGATCATGTAAACAGCGGGGATTTCTTCCCCGCCTGTTTACATTTTGCCGGCGAGCCGCCATCGGCGGCTCTCCGGCTGTTCACGGAGACACCCTCCGTGAACTGACATGGAAAGGCCGCTCGATCGAGCGGCCGTTTCCATGGTAACCCGCAGACGACCAGTTTACGCCAATCGGCGTTAGCTGGTCGTCAAGAGGTTAAAGATAATCTGCACTGTAAAATTCTTACAATAAAAAGCATACCATTCTATTCATTATGTTCTTCTGGGCCCCTCTGTTCTGTTTCTGCCTCTCCCTGCTGCAATCCTGGCTTGTAATTGTCGTTTTTATGCAGTGTTTACAAACAAAAGACATAGCAAGTGATACGCTGAGAGTAGCTCAGTGTGTGAGTCATACAGAGTGTGCAGGGAGCCTGGAGAGGGTGTGTAAAGCTTCTATGCAATCAAAAGCAGCACAGCACATTCCAGCCTGACTGCCTCAGCCTGACAGGGGAGAGAAGATTAGATCATATAACAGAGCTAATACAGCCACTGTGCAAATAGGAAAGGCTGCAGTTAGACAGAGTACATTAGAACAGCTATAGGAACTTATAGGATAGAAGAAATAAGGATCAACATTTTGTTACAGAGTCTCTTTAAAAAGAAACAAAAATGGCAGCCTCCATATTCTTCTCACTTCAGGTGTTCTTTGAAGTCCTAAAGTTCCATAAAATCCCCAGGGACCTGGAAGTGACGGAAAAATCACAGCAGTGGCAGACACACAGCAGTAATTGCCCCTACACATTTTTAACCTTTTACCCACACACGCCACCTTAAATGAAGGTTTAAAAATAATAATGTCTTGATGTTGGCTTTGTGTTTATTTCTCTAGCGTGTTTTCTGAGTATAATGTTTTGAGTCATCTTTTCTACTTTTCACTCAGGTTGCCTTTCATGCCCTAACTGTGCTGAACCCCCTGTGTTCTCTTCCCCAGGTCGGCATCAGGATTTGGGGGCGGCTGGAGGGGCTGAGGGGAGGACATGGTAGAGAAGGAAGGTGAAGCACATCCTCCTCCTTCATCGGATTTTTAAAAAAACTTGTAGCAGTGTTGCGGGAGATGGATAACTGGCCCGTTGTTTTCTGTCGGCCTCTAGTGGTGGGAGGTACGCACAGCGCTGATCAGACTCAGAAAACTGACTAGTATGTTTCATTAATCAAACTAATTTATCCATAGTTTTCTGAATCTGGTTGGCCCCGTGCAAAGTTCCTGTTCCTCCCTCACTAATTCCTGTGTCTGTAGAGCAAACCATTCACATTAAGGCTGGGTTCCCACTGCAAGCGGAGAGCAGACCTATATATTTTTTTTTGACAGTGAACGGATCCTATTTTATAAATAAGATCCGTTTACACATTTGTCACTTTGCATCGGATCCAATGGATGTGTTGCAGTAAGCAGACCTCACTTTAGTGCTGTCCATGATTTTTCCCATATAGCCTGTGGTTGAAACACATCCGCCCCATGCTCCAGCCAGACTACAACGGACCATTGGAGCGAACGCTACACTGCGCGCTCCCGCTTGGCTGTTTAATGTCCGGCTCAAGTGCGACGTTGCCTAAAATCCAATTCTAAAGGTGCCTATTAATGATACTATCTCCTAAATGATCAATCGTACAATCGATCGGGTAATGTTCATGGTGCCGATGATCGCTTTATTTTTCTGATTCTTTTGGTATGATCCGATTGCTTATCATTTTCCCCAAACGATCGACTGTCTGATTTGATAGTTGCGATTGATCGTACGGTTGATCGTTTGGGAAATTGTACCATTAGTGGGCACCTTAAACTGGACCTGAACTCTTGCACAGGACAGAAGGAAAATAGTGAGAAATGCACCTTGTTTGTATTTTGAGAGTTTAGCCTGTCTAATTCCCCCTCGTCTGTGACTAATCATGAGTGTAATTTGGTCTGTCAGCTGGCTGCCTTGGCAGAGCTGCTAATTTGTAAACAAAGGATGTAAATCCCATGTCTGCTTCCACGAAAGCATGAAGTAGACATACAGCAGATATATTGCAGGTTTTGAATCAGCTGTAACAAATGTTTTTTTCTTTAAAAATTATTATGCTGTTACTTATCGTTTACAGCAGAGAGGGAAGTTCTGAGTTCGGGTCCGATTTAAGTTTGGCACTGGGCTCCGGTCGAAGATAAGACGGCATCTAAGGGAATTTCCTCAGAACTTTATGGTTTGTTTTTTTTTCCTTTTTGAGGGGAGAGAGAATTACGGGACAGTTATCATTCCGGCCGCACTGCTGTAACTATATAAGAACTTGGATTAAGTTTATCATTCTTGTACGGCTGTGTGTGTTTGAATGATTTTTATTAAAGTTTTGTAAAACAAAATTGCTACCTGTTTTGATTTTTTTTTTTTTTTACTGCATGTGTACCGCAATAATCTTGAATTGGATACAGCATCCCTATCCATGATTCTATTTACGATACGATTGAATCCGACATGTCCAATCGGGATTCGATTTGATTCAATTTGATTTGCCATTGTTTTGCAATGGCAAATCGAATTGAATCAAATCCCAATCAGACATGTCGGATTTAATCGGATAGTAAATAGAATCGTAATCGAATCGCTCAAAGAATCGTATCGTGTAGATTGGGAAGATTTAAAAAAAAAATTACCTAAAAAAATACTTAAAGAATGTCCTTGTTGTACAGGTGCTGTATGTACATAACAGGAATAATAGTGTGTAACATGATCCATTTGGTCAGCTGATAGGTTTTCAAGGTTCTCTCATTTGCTGGGATCACTTCCTGGTTTACCATGTTATCATGCCCAGCAAATCAGAGCCTGAAGCCTCTTTGACACTACTGACTAATTTTAACTTTCCACAGCAGTGCATTGTGAAAAAGCTTTCAGTTAAAAACGCGTATATTGTAGAATCCCTTTATAGTAAACTCCAAGGGACCGGGAAAAGTGGTTTACTATATCAGAAATGGTCACACTCAAGCACATAACATATACTATAGTACTGCATCATACTTCAGTCAATAATTGAGTCAATTGGAATTCACAAGTCCCAGCATGTCCAGGGCCCACTGCTACAGCCTATAGTCTATTCCTATAGGGGCCCATACACTTAACCATTTCCCCGCCGATATACAGTAGATTCGATCACTGTGATCGAATCTGCTGTGAAATTGTTGCGCAAACGCTGACCGAACAATCGATTTTAGACTGAAATTGATCGTTCCCGTCGATCCGTCCGTGCTGAAGATTTCGCTCGATCGCCGGCGGTTCGAGAGTGCGTTGATAACGGTGTTCGAATGTCCGATGACCGACGCTAGCGGCAATACATTACCTGCTCCACCGGCGCGTGTCACCGCTGTTCCTTCTCCGCTGGGCTCCGGCAGGCTTCACTTCTTCCTGTCCCGACTAAGTTTAAACAGTAGAGCGCCCTCTACTGTTTAAACTTCCCCCGGCAGGAAGTAAAGTAAAGTAAAGTGAAGCTGGAGTCCAGAGCGGAGAAGAGACAGCGGAGACCAGGGGACTCGCGCCGGCCAGATAAGGTTATGTATAGCTGGCGGGCAGGTGGCGGCGGCAGCTCCACAGATTGTGAATCGGTTTCATCGTGAAATCTATTCACAATCTGCAGTAAAGGCAGCCATACGATCCCTCTCTGATCAGATTCGATCAGAGAGGGATCTATCTGTTGGTCGATCTGATGGCAAATCGACCAGTGTATGGCCACCTTAATGTGTTCATCCAATCATAGATCTAGCTGCCAGGAAAACCTGTTCTAATATTGGAGGGCAGCACACATACAATAACATCCATCCTCCCATTGGCGGTACAAGCACTTGCACATTTGGTGGACTACAAGGTTCAGCATACCATAGGGCTGGTAATTCCAGGCTGGAAAATCACATCACTGAATAGAGGTAGCCATTCGCTCCGATACCACTGTGGGCGGGACTTAGCTTTCCTCTCACACTTGGCCAATCGTAGCCTCTCTAGGATGCAGCCAATCATGATAAGCCACTCACTTCTGGAATGCGAGTGGCTCCAATACCTCCGTGGACAAGACTTAGCACGGGTTGGACTGCAGAGGTAATCCTTGCACTGTATTGCAAATCGGCACTGGCCATACACCTCTTATCAGGCAGCAGCTCAGGTTAACAAGTGTGTAGAGAGCAATCAAACCAATGGTTTCACACTGGCACATGACGTATGCACTTCCCACTTTTTACTATATCCAGAGTCGGCGTCATGTAGAGTCCAAAAATATGTTTACTATATCCGAGTTTACTATACCAGGCGTTGCTCCCATAGACTTGTAATGGAGATTGGCTGGGACCTGGAGAGGTAGTTTACTATACCAGAGTTTATTATTACAAGATTATACTGTAATGTGAAATGGGCCATAGGGAAACATGGACATTACCTTCAACATCACTGTGGATGTCCGTTCAGTTTTAAATTACAGCAACTGATGTACAGTCCTGGCCAAAAGTTTTGAGACTGTCAAAAATATTCGTTTGCTGCTAAACTGCTTTTAGATCTTTGTTTCAGTTGTTTATGTGATGTACTGAAATATAATTATAAGCACATCATACGTTTCATAGGCTTGTATTGACAATTACATGAGATTTATGCAGAGAGTCAGTATTTGCAGTGTTGGCCCTTCTTTTTCAGGACCTCTGCAATTTGACTAGGCATGCTCTCAATCCACTTCTGGGCCAAATCCTGACTGATAGCAACCCATTCTTTCATAATCACTTCTTTGAGTTTCTCAGAATTAGTTGTTTTTTGTTTTATACCCGCCTCTTGAGGAATGACCACAAGTTCTCAATGGGATTAAGATCTGGGGAGTTTCCAGGCCATGGATCCAAAATTTCAAAGTTTTGGTCCCCGAGCCACTTAGTTATCACTTTTGCCTCATGACACAGTGCTCCATCGTACTGGAGAATGCATTGTTCTTCACCAAACTGTTAGATTGTTGGAAGAAGTTGCTGTTGGAGGATGTTTTGGTACCATTCTTTATTCATGGCTGTGTTTTTTGGCAAAATTGTGAGTGAGCCCACTCCCTTGGATGAGAAGCAACCCCACACATGAATGGTCTCAGGATGCTTTACTGTTGTAAAGACACAGGACTGATGGTAGCGCTCACCTTTTCTTCTCCTGACAAGCCTTTTTCCAGATGCCCCAAACAATCAGAAAGGGGCTTCATCGGAGAATATGACTTTGCCCCAGTCCTCAGCAGTCCATTCACCATACTTTCTGCAGAAGATCAATCTGTCCCTGAGTTTTTTTTGGGAGAGAAGTGGCTTCTTTGCTGCCCTTCTTAACACCAGGTCATCTTCCAAAAGTCTTTGTCTCACTGTGCATACAGATGCGCTCACACCTGCCTGCTGCCATTCATGAGCAACCTCTGCACTGGTTGCACTCCGATCCCGCAGCTGAATCCTCTTTAGGAGACGATCCTGGCGCTTGCTGGACTTTCTTGGACACCCTGAAGCCTTCTTAACAAGAATTGAACCTCTTTATTTGAAGGTCTTGATGATCCTATAAATTGTTGATTTAGGTGCAATCTTAGTAGCCACAATATCCTTGCCTGTGGAGCCATTTTTATGCTATGCAATGATGGCTGCATGTGTTTCTTTGCTTGTCACCATGGTTAGCAATGGAAGATCAATGATTTCAAGCATCACCCTCCTTTTAACATGTCAAGTCTGCCATTCTAACCCAATCAGCCTGACATAATGATCTCCAGTCTTGTGCTCATCAACATTCTCACCTGAGTTAACAAGACGATTACTGAAATGATCTCAGCAGGTCCTTTAATGACAGCAATGAAATGCAGTGGAAAGAATTTCCATGGCAAAGGACGACTATGCAATTCATCCGAACACTCTTCATAACATTCTGGAGTATATGCAAATTACTATTAAAAAAAACTTAAGCACCAACTTTAACCACTTTGTCCTCCTTGACGTATAAAAACGTCAAGGAGGACAGGCGCGCTCCCGCGCCCGATCGCGCGCGTGCACGCGCACTCCCGGCCACGGAGTCGGTAGCCACGGAATCAATTTATCGGGCTATGGAGCCCGATCATTGATTCCTCTCCCCCGCTGAAAAAGCGACAGCTTCTCTCGGAAGCTTCGCTCTTTCTGAAGCTGTGTCTCTCTAAGCGTACATTGTACGCTTAGAGTGACGTCATGTAAAAAAAATCGAGATTGCCATCTTGTGGCCAAAAAGTAAAACTACAAGAAAATCCTCAAAAACATTACAATACACCAATATTTCCCCAAATTAAACACTTTTATATCCCACCCTCCCAAAAATGCCCACATAAAATGTTTAATAAAAAAAAACATTACTATAAAAAAAAAAAAACATAAATATTTACCTAAGGGTCTAAACTTTTTAAATATCTATGTAAAGATGAAATATTTCTCTCTATTTTTTTTTATAAGCTTGTAAATAGTGATGTATGCAAAACGGAAAAAATGCTCTTTTATTTCCAAATAAAATATTGTCGCGATACATTGTGATAGGGACATAATTTAAATGGTGAAATAACCGTGACAAATGGGCAATAACAATGCGTGGGTTTTAATTATGGAGGCATGTATTATTTTAAAACTATAATGGCCGAAAACTGACAAATAATGAATTTTTTCATTTTTTTTCTTATTCTTCCTGTTAAAATGCATTTACAGTAAAGTGGCTCTTAGCAAAATGTACCCCCCAAAGAAAGCCGAATTGGTGGCGGAAAAAACAAGATATAGATCAGTTCATTGTGATAAGTAGTGATAAAGTTATAGGCTAATGAATGGGAGGTGAACATTGCTCGGATGCATAAGCTGAAAACGACTGAGATGTTAAGTGGTTAATAATTTCCAATATTTTTGACAGCCTCAAAACTTTTAGCCAGGACTGTAGTGTAAAAGGACCCTCACTGAGCCATCACCTAAATGGTCACATGCTTCTTCAGGAGACCTTGCAACACAGTAGACAGTATAGGGAAATGAGTACGACTATTCCTTCACTTGTCAGATAAGTGGAGTCCAGTGTTTTTTGCTTTTTACACTTTTCACAAAATTTTAATGTTAAAGTGGATCCGAAGTCTTGCACAGGACAGAAGGAAAACAGAGAAATGCACCCTGTATGTATTTAGAGAGTTTAGGCTGTCTAATTCCCCCTCATTTGTGTCTAATCTCAAGTTGTAATATGAACCTCCCCTGTGTCACATGACTGCCATGGCAGATAAGCCCATTTGAAAGCACAGGCTGTAAACAATGTCTTCTTCCATGAATCAGGAAGTAGAAACTGCAGATTTATTTTAGGATTTGTATCAGCTGTAACAAAGAGAGTTTTTTTTCTTTAAGGGTTATTTATTATGCTTTTGTGTATCTTTTAGAGCAAAGGAGGAGGTCTGAGTTCAGGTCCACTTTAACTCTCCCTGAATTACCTTTGGGTTGACCTCCGTGCCTCCGTTGCCTGTTCTGTGGCTCCGTCTCTCTGGCCCTGTATTGGTTCATGTTGCTGTCACCCCCTCTGTGCCCTGCAGGAGGTCTCATTTCTTGTATTACAGCACTCATTCATACATCCCTACATCTGTCACCTGCTCCCTTGTCACGGGTTTTCCCTGCATTAATTATAGCCGCACATCAGGTCCGCGTCTCAAGCCGGGTAACCAAATATCTGATTCTGGCCTGTGATGAATAATTCAAGGCAGGTTTCTTTCACTACAGCCGAGTGGTTTCTCTTGTGTGGGGGTGTCTAACCATCCCTGGTACACACTCCTCATTGGTTGGCGGAAGCAGTCCTGCTCATTAACACTTCCAGAGCACAGGTGCCTTGTTTACGGAGGTCACAATGCTGTATCTGCTCGCCTCTGAAGATCACAATGGGGGAAAGAGATGCCTAAAAAAAAAGTATAAAATTAACCCTAAAATGGAAAATGAAGAGGCGTCTTACCCCCAGTTCGATGTTTCCGTTCATTTTGTTGTTCAGTTGTTGGTCAGATGTTCCATGTCAGGAAGGCGTATTTTGGCTCGCACATTTCCTAAAAGGAATAAAAATGTAAAAAGAAATTATGAAATGGAGAACTGTGAATAAATATCCATTTAGATTCTCCCATCTCCACCCGCTGACTAATGTGTAAAGAATGGTGCACCCTCGCTGGCCCAGCTACCAAACAAACCTCACCTTCCTTGGTCCATGGGATGGCTTGAGTGAAAACATTAAAGAGGAACTCTGAAAGCTTAGAAAATGTCCCATATGGTCCGATAGGTTCATCTTGCACTATGGAGAACAAGAACACTTAGGGAGACTTTAAAATAGTTTTGAATATTATAGTAATAGTGCTAGTCTACTTCAGGGATAGCAACAGGAAATCTCATGGGGAAATTCTGCTAACATGATTGGGTGGAAAGCACCCTCTTGATCTGCTAGGTTTCAGATAGGTTGTAGTAAACAACGCACACACTATTCGGCCAATCACAATGCTTCATGCTGTAGAGAGTGCTGTGATTGGGAACTGTTCAATATGAGGTTTCCTGCTGGGTCCTCTAGACTAGACTAGCACCATGATAACATTATCTCATCTATTTTTATCCCACAGTACTCTAACTGTGCAGGAGGCATCAACACTTCTAAAAC
>NC_090653.1:271977752-272137112 GCF_040937935.1 Hyperolius riggenbachi
TGCATAATTGTGTTCCTTTCATATAGTTTATAGGGCATTCCTCAAGCCAAATACTTTTTTTGTTTTGTTTTAATACTCTAATTCCCTATAAACTAAACCAGCCTCGCCCACAGCATTTCACAGTGCCTTAGCAAGTGCTTATGGGAGCTCAGTCTGGGCAGGAGGAGGAGGTTACTAGCCAGAGATTTCAGAGGCAGAGGGGAGGAGGGAGGAGGAGAGGGGACTGGATTTACACACAGGCAAGCTGATAGCATCTCCAGCCCTCAGTCTGTGACAATATGACAAACAGAACATGGCTGCCCTCATTGTGTCACAGGAATAAGTAATCAAATACTGTTGAAGCTCTTTGCAGATAGATATGGTGTGTCAACTATCTAAACTTTAGATAAGATCTATAAACAAGTTACTTGTTATAATTAGTTTTTCATCTCGGATCTACTTTAAAAGCAGTAAGAACATTGCTCACATACTTCTGCCGCCCACAACCTCTGCATTCTGGTCTGCATCACATTCACAAAGAATGGCCATGCCTGATCAGTATTATGGACAAATATTGATTGGGAATGCCCTAGTTTTTCATATATTTTAATTGGTTTAAGTGTCTGTCTAATCTGTTATAAGCATTGTAGAATGTATGGCTTGTTTTACATTTGTACTTATCACGACACAACAGGGCTTCTTTGACATAGGCTGCCTTCCTTAGAGCACACTTTTGAACAATACCAGTTGCCTGGCAGTCCTGCTTATCCTCTGCCTCTACTACTTTTAGCCATAGATCGTGAACAAACATATGCACATCAGATGCTTCTTATTAAAGAGAAACTCCGACCAGAGAAACTCAGACCAAGAATTTAACTTTATCCCAATCAGTAGCGAATACCCTCTTTTACATGATAAATCTATTCCTTTTCACAAACTGACCATCAGGGGGCTCTGTATGACTGATATTGTGGTGAAACCCCTCCCACAAGAAACTCTGAGTACCGAGGTATGCCTGGCAGTTTCCTGTCTGTGAACCTTGTTGCATTGTGGGAAATATCTGTTTACAGCTGTTTCCAACTGCCAAAACAGCAAGCAGCAGCTACATCACTTGCCAGCAGTAAAAATGTCACCATGTGATAAATGTCAGAATATAAATCAGGGATTTAAAATATTTTACAATGGGCCAACTCTGACTAAACCATTTACACATAATTATTGTAAAAATGAAGCACTTTTTTTATTACATTATTTTCACTGGAGTTCCTCTTTAAAGCCTGACTGGATTAGCTGCATGCTTGATTCAGGTGTGGGAGCTCCTGCAGCCAAATGGATCAGCAGAACTGCCAGGCAACTGGTATTGTTTAAAAGGAAATAAATTTGGCAGCCTCCATATTCCTCTGTTCTGGTGTAATTTATGCTATGTACACATGCCGGAAGACACTTTGTCGAGGCAGTAGTTCAGAATCTAGCATGTGTACCAGGTCACGTATAGATCTGGCATGATGGATTTTTAGCGACCATGATGTCTAAGTCCACTGTTCTCCTTGCCCTGCCCACCGGAAGCCACACCCTCTTCCCTTCTCCTTAGCAACAGGCATATTTACACTGGCCATCCACCACTGTGTTGCGTGAAGGATCAAGCTTGATTCTGATAGGCCACACTGAGTTTGTGTACTGATATTTATACGGATCTATCAGATTACGAGATTCCCGCCATCCTGTCAGAGAAGGTGACTAGGCTCACTCTTGTGGTGAACGGAGTCTTCTTGTGCCTTTTTTTTTTTTTTTTTTTCTGATCCTTGGTCAATCTTCTTTTAGGTCTTCACGATGAAGTGGATTATTCTGAAAAGCTAAAGTTTAGTGAAGATGAAGAGGAGGAAGATGTTTCTAAGGAGAACAGAAATAAATGGTGAGAGTAGCTTTTGTTATCGATACACATGACATAGTACAGCACACTTATGTTCATACAAAAGCATTTCTGCCTATTTCGCTACATAGCAGTACATGTCTCACTAGTTCCGAGTTGTCCTGTTACTTATATGATATGATTATGGAGCATAGTGCTTAGTTTTGCAGTTATCCTATATAATAAAGTCCCCGAGTTCCTGTATCCTCTCTCCTGCCTGCATCCGTGTCAGGAAGGTTTTTCTGCACATGTGCTTCACACACCATGGCTGTGGATGCTTGTGTGCATGCGCACCATGGCTGTGGATGCTTGTGTGCATGCGCACCATGGCTGTGGATGCTTGTGTGCATGCGCACCATGGCTGTGGATGCTTGTGTGCATGCGCACCATGGCTGTAACGGAGGCTGAGAGGCGCTTCTTTCTTTGTGCCCATTATGTAGCAATCTTTGTGACTAGTTTTAACCACTTCCCAACTGAGGGGTTTTACCCCCTGACCACCAGAGGAATTTTCACCTTTCAGCGCTCCTTCCATTCATTCGTCTATAACTTTATTATTACTTATCGCAATGACATGAACTATATCTTGTTTTTTTCTCCACCAATTAGGCTTTCTTTAGGTGGGACATTATGCCAAGAATTATTTTATTCTAAATGTGTTTTAATGGGAAAATAGGAAAAAACGTGGGAAAAAAATTGTTTTTCAGTTTTTGGCCTTTATAGTTTTTAAATAATGCATGCTACTGTAATTAAAACCCATGAAATGTATTTGCCCATTTGTCCCGGTTATAAAACCATTTAAATTATGTCCCTATCACAATGTTTGGCGCCAATATTTAAATTGGAAATAAAGGTGCATTTTTTTTCAGTTTTGCGTCCATCCCTAATTACAAGCCCATAGTTTATAAAGTAACAGTGTTATACCCTCTTGACATAAATATTTAAAAAGTTCAGTCCCTAAGGTAACTATTTATGTATTTTTTTTTTTAATTGTAATTTTTTTTTTTTTTTTTAATTACAAGAAAAAAAAATTTGGGCAGTGTGGGAGGTAAAGGGTTAATTTTGTGTGTTAAACTAATTTATTTCTATGTGAAAAATGCTTTGGATGTAGTTTTACTATTTGGCCACAAGATGGCCACAGTAACATTTTGTTTATGCGACCTGCAAGCGTCCGGAGGGACGCTTGCAGGAAGTAGAAAGAGGCTAAGAACTTTTTTTTTTTCCCACAATGGTCGCGCTGCTCAGCCGAGCGGCAGCGGATCATTGTGGGGCTGAGATCAACGAACGGGAATGGATTTTCCCGTTCATTGATCTCCGGGCGAGCGGGCGGCGGCGTGTTTACTAGCGGCGGGCGGCGTGTTTACGAGCGGGAGCGCGGACAGCGGCGGGAGCGCGGAAAGTACGTATTTCTCCGTCCCTGGGGGTTAAAGGATGGAAAAAGGGACGGAGAAATACGTACGCGCGGGGGTAAAGTGGTTAACATGTAATCAACATAAACACTATAACCTAACATTGTCACAATCATACATTTGTCCAGGGGTAAGGTGTGTCCGTTACTAGATTGCTGCCACATTCATATGGACAAGTGAAGTCCATGCCAATCATTGCCTCTACCAACATTATATCACATCCCACATAGCGTCTGACTCTATAATAGTAATCCTAACAATTTTCTCCTGTCAGGCTCAAAGCGCTTTGGAGTTGCAGCCACTTAGGGTGTACTCAATAGACTACCCAACAGTTAGGGAGTCTTGCCCAATGACTCCTTACTGAATAGGTGCTGGCTTACTGAACAGGAAGAGCCAAGGTTCGTACCCTGGTCTCCAGTGTCAGAGGCAGAGCCCTTAACCAGTACACTGACACTGCATAATCCAGGCCATAGTGGTCTTCAGGAATGTATCTGAATGACCTTGTGCTGAATGGGTCTTCATTTTCAATGAGATGCTAATAATTTGGTCTTGATGCAAATTGGAATTTCAGTGACTGCTCTTGATTGGTCCATTACCAAAAATGTACATTAACTTTGAATAGCTAGCCGTCAATCAGGGCTTTGCAACGGTTTTCAGGAGGACACCAGCACTGGAGGCCAGTGGGGGAGGACGGGGAAGCCTTTAGATTATCCAGAGCTTTCCCTCCATTGAGATGAGTACCCATTTGGGGCACTTTATTTCCCATGCAGGTACATTTTAACACACGTTATTCTGCTTAACACTGTTTAGTCCATACATGTGAAGTGGTGTTGAGTAGTGAATGTTGATGCTATGATTCATTTACAGGCGCACAGTTGTTGTTTGTCTATGAACTAGCAGTTTTCTTTCTGCCTTTAGGAATGGCTGGGATTGTAGAAGGCAGCGTGAGGTTTCCTTCAACTCCACTGACAGCGCTGAAGCAAAACATCCAGCAGAGGAGGGGAAAGCCTGGAATGAGTCGGTGGTGCACTCTCGCTCCTCCAGAAGGGCCCCAGAGCCTGCCCAGCAAGCTGCCCGCAAGGCAAACACTTGGGCTGCAGTGGCTGATCACCAGGTAGGATCTGTAGATCGCTCAAGCAGACCACTTCTTCTGTTTCTTGCAAAGGGACATCTGCAGCTGTTCTCTCCAGTGGTAGCTTTATCCCTCAACGGGTTTCTCATAGATTCAAAGACTAGTCTTTCATGTCACGTTAAACTTTAAACTACGTTAAACTCCTTAAATTCTAAAAGCATCCCACATACAAACTTTTACAAAAAAAATTATGTAACTTATGCACTTATAATTTGTGTATGCACTTGTGTGCAAAAGTTTTAGCCTTTAAAAAAAAAAATGCTTTAAAGGGATACTGTAGGGGGTCGGGGGAAAATTAGTTGAACTTACCCGGGGCTTCTAACGGTCCCCCACAGACATCCTGTGCCCGCGCAGCCACTCCCCGATGCTCCGGCCCCGCCTCCAGCTCACTTCTGGAATTTCAGAATTTAAAGTCTGAGAACCACTGCGCCTGCGTTACCTTGTCCTCGAACCCGCTGACGTCACCAGGAGCGTATTGCGCAGGCCTAATATAGTCTGTGCCTGCACAGTACGCTCCTGGTGACGTTAGCGGGAGCGAGGACACGGTAATGCAGGCGCAGTGGTTCTCAGACTTTAACCACTTCAGGATTCGGCGTACGCTTAACTACGCCCCTGAATCCTGAAGTGGATTGCATGGAAACGGCCGCTCGTATGAGCGGCCGTTCCATGTCAGTTCACGGAGGGTGTCTCCGTGAACACCCTGCGAGCCGCCGATCGTGGCTCGCAGGGTAAATGTAAACACACGGGGAAGATCTTCCCCGGTGTTTACATGTATACGGCGCTGCTGCGCAGCAGCGCCGTGGCGGAGATCGGCGATCCCCGGCCTCTGATTGGCCGGGGACCGCCGGCACCTGATAGGCTGAAGCCTATCCCATCAGGCGCAGGACGGAATTCTGTCCTGCGCCGCTCACAGGGGGAGGTAGAGGGAGGGAAGGGGAAGGCGGCCAGGAAGCGCTGCGGAGGGGGGCTTTGAAGAGAGCCCCCCCCCCCCGCAAACGCAAGCAGCCGGCGGCGATCAGACCCCCCAGCAGGACATCCCCCTAGTGGGGAAAAAAGGGGGGAAGTCTGATCGGCCTGGCTGCTAGCTGATCGGTGCTGCGGGCTGGAGAGCCCACGCAGCACCGATCAGCAAAACCACCCGGTATCCGGAAGTGGTTAAAGTCAGAAATTCCAGAAGTGAACCTGAGGCGGGGCTGGAGCATCGGTGAGTGGCTGCGCGGGCACAGGATGTCTGCGGGGGACCATTAGAAGCCCCAGGTAAGTTCAACTCATTTTCCCCCGACCCCCCTACAGTATTCCTTTAAAGTGAGGATGTCTTCAAAACTTCATAGACTTGAGATTTAGTGCACTTTCAGCCTTAAAGGGATACTGTAAGGGGGTCGGGGGAAAATGAGCTGAACTTACCCGGGGCTTCTAATGGTCCCCCGCAGACATCCTGTGTTGGCGCAGCCACTCACCGATGCTCCGGCCCCACCTCTGGTTCACTTCTGGAATTTCTGACTTTAAAGTCAGAAAACCACTGCGCCTGCGTTGCCGTGTCCTCGCTCCCGCTGATGTCACCAGGAGTGTACTGCGCAGACACAGACCATACTGGGCCTGCGCTGTGCGCTCTTGATGACATCAGCGGGATCGAGGACACGGCAAAGCAGGCACAGTGGTTTTCAGACTTTAAAGTCTGAAATTCCAGAAGTGAACCGGAGGCGGGCCGGAGCATCGGTGAGTGGCTGCGCCAACACAGGATGTCTGCGGGGGACCGTTAAAAGCCCCGGGTAAGTTCAACTCATTTTCCCCTGACCCCCCTCCCCCCCCCCCCCCGTACAGTATCCCTTTAAGGTTGAATACTGTATGTTAGTGCCCTTGCCACTAATCATAGCTTCTTAAAGAAGTCATCAGGCGAAATGGGGAAAAACCGCTTTACTCACCTGGGGCTTTCTCCAGCCCCTTGCAGCCAAACTCTCCCACGCTGACCACTCTCTGCCGCCGTACTGGGCTCCCCACACGCTGTTCAGGCTGACCCCGAGGTCATCCTTACTGTGGCTGCGTAAAAAAAGCACCGCTGTCAATCATGGCCATGTTGCCCGCGGCATACTGCACAGCCGCAGAACTACTGCGTCTGCACAGTACGCCGCGGACCACGTGGCCATGATTGACAGCGGCACTTTCTGCAGGAATAGTAAGGACGACCTCAGGGTCGGCCTGAACAGCGTGTGGGGAGCCCGGGACGGCGGCGGAGAGCAAGAGCGGTCAGCGTGGGACAGTCGGCTGCAAGGGCCTGGAGAAAGCCCCAGGTGAGTAAAGCTGTTTTTTTTTTTTTTTTCCATTTTGCCTGACGACTCCTTTAAAGGCTTAGCTTTCAATAGCAATTCCCTTTATCAGATACCGAGCATAAAGACTTGCCTTCTAAACCCTTACTGTAATAATGGCATTATTTAAAACCTGGAAGTGGAGTCCCCAAGCTCCGGATATGGTGAAGGAATAGGGATCAGCTACCCGAACTTAGGAGGTAATTTACATACATACAGTAGAGTTTTCATGAAACAGAACTTGGGCAACTGGCACTTTCAAGTAACAGTCACATATGGGGGGCCTTGGGGGCATAGCCCTCTGCCAGTAATGTGGAGAAGCACGCAGCGGAAAACACATAACCAGCGCTCCAGGCACCTTTCCTTATGCTAGGTACACAAGATGAGATTTTCTGGCAGATTTACTGTCAGATCGCTCATTTCCAACATGTCCGATTTGTTTTCCATTCACCTCTATGGAAAACGATCGGAAATCAGATCGGACATGTTAAACGTGTGTACCTAGCATTCCAGCTGTCAGCTGCTTTGCTGCATACTCCATGGACTCCCGATGTGTCACCTGACTTGCGTTGAGGCACACAGAGCTGTATGGAGGATGCAGCAAAGCTGCTGACAACTGTAAGATGTGAAGAGGGTGGGGCCTGGAACCCTGGTATGTGTTTTCTGCTGCTCTGCATCAGTGGGGGAGAAGGATCTGCAGAGGGTAAATTGGCACACTGAGGCCCCTGGTTGCTTGAACATTATTATTATTTAGTATTTATATAGCGCTGACATCTTCTACAATCTAATCCCTACTATAATCGTCTGAACAATTTTATGTGTAGTTTATGTATTGTAATCTATTGCCAATTTGGGGGGAAGCCAATAGATTTATCTGTATATTTTTGGCATGTGGGAGGAAATCGGAATACCCGAAGGAATTCCACGCAGACACAGGGAGAACATACAAACTCTGAGCAGATAGTGCCCTGGCAAGGCAAGATCGCTAACCACTACGCCACTGTGCTGCCCGCTACCTTGAACTTTCAAGCAACCAGAATTAAACCTACCCATCATCAGGCAATCCCCTGCACAGACTTTATTGTAGTAGCATTCACTTGTTTAATACTCTGCGGAAAGCGATCAGGATAAGCTACTTACTTAGTAATTCATCTCAAACTCATACTTTGATATTTAAAACTAACATGAGCTAAAGTAGATTTCTGGTCAAACTTTTCGATTTAGTTTTGGATATAGATACTAGTTAGAATGTCTGTCCTTCCCCCTTCTGTTGGGCAACTGGGACAGTAAATGACAGGAATGGCCCCACTGGGAGCCCCAATGGCATTGACATCCAAATGTACAGATGCATCCCCAAGTTGCTAAGAGAAAGTGTTTTGCCAGATTTACATATTCCCATTGCAGAGATCTCACCTCCCTGTTTTTAGTGACCCAGTCTCATAACCAAGAAGTTGGTGTTTACCTCCCAAAATGTACCCCAAGATATCAAAGACCCTTTTTTCTTTCCTAAAGTTCTACTTGGCAAGTTCCAGTTTCTTTGACATGAATAGAGTGGATAGGTACTACCTTTTCGTGTTCTGTGTCCCCATTGGAGAGATCCGCCCCTGCTCTCTCCACTTCCTGTACTCAGCAAGAAAATAGTTTTAAATAGTTTTATGGATGTAATTTCGTATCAATGAAAATTAAGCTAAAGTCCTGACTGGCGTGAAACTGTCACATGCATACTTAAATGTTAACTATTTCAGGCAGAAGAATTAAAGAAGAAACACAGCCTAGTTTTAGTATTTGTATGCCTAGCACTGTACATACACGTCTATCTCCTCATGTCACCTCAAGTAACCTTTAATATGAAAACTGGCAGACCCTGAGACAGGAAATCGTAAAATCTGATCGCACATTTGCTTTTTTTTACTCTACAAAGAAATTCTTTCTGATGGGGACAGTGAACTGACAGCAGTGAAACTCAAAACACGTGTTTTAACCTTTTTACACACGATCTAAAAACAAAATATATTCTTGAATTGGTTTTAAAGGGAACCTGAGACTGGGGATATAAAATGTTTTTTTTACATACCTCAGGCTTCCTCCAGCCCCATTCAGGCTGATCAGTTCCTTGCCATCCCTGTCTTGTCTTCTATGTTTAGTTTTTTTT
Organism: Hyperolius riggenbachi; assembly: GCF_040937935.1. Taxonomy (NCBI): domain Eukaryota; kingdom Metazoa; phylum Chordata; class Amphibia; order Anura; family Hyperoliidae; genus Hyperolius; species Hyperolius riggenbachi. Next base: position 271,986,634 of record NC_090653.1, read on the forward strand.
TATATCCGCCCCGTCTCAGGTACACTGTAACCACTTAATGACAACAGGAAGTATATATACGTCCAGTGTAGTTGTTACTAAATGAGGCACATTTTGACTGTGATGAGTGGCAGAATGCATTTTGATGTGTCTTAGGGCTCGTTTCCACTGTTGCGTTGCTGAATCGCCTGGATTCCACCGCGGACGAAATCGCATGCGGATGCGTTTCCGCATGCTGTTTTCCCCGCGATTTTGCATGGCTAGGAAGCAGGCGAATTTAACCATGTCACTGCCTGTGTAAAGTTCTATAGCCTTACATGGGAAAACCGCATGACAAAGCCGCATGCGATTTCCCTTTTAAAAGCATTGCGGGCGATTCACCCGCATTCCTGCCGCATGCGAAATCTGACGGCTCTGCCGTGCAGATTTTCCCTGCACACCAAAACGCACCCGCACGACGCACAAGTGGAAACAATCCCATCCACTTGTATTGCCTATGCGAATTCGCATGCAGTGCCTATATGCGGATTCGCTATAGTGGAAATGAAAAAAAATATGGTAGGTAGGGACAAACTCCATCCAACATAAAAAAAGTAATTTTCAAAATTATGAATAAAGTTGGAAAAATTTCTACCCAAAAAAACAAACGTGGTAATATTTTAACCATGGTAAGTAGTAGAATAGAGTTTAGAGAGTTTTAGGGTTGAGGCCTATGTCTTGTGTATTCTTTTTAGTCACAAACTGAATCAAAAGGAATTCAATTCTGCATATTCTGTACCAAAATGAAAGACTTGTAAAATGAAAACAAAGTGATAGGATATAAAAGAAAACACATACCGGTATATTGTTACCTTAAGACCTTCGCTTTTTACAAAATAAATGTATTCCATGAGGGCATATTACTATTATTTTTGCAAATATGGTCTTATAATAGATAGTGTACAATGAGAAAGCAAAAAACAGAAAGACACCTTTATTTCCAAATTGACAATATTGTCACCATACATTGTACTAGGAACGTAATCTAAATGTTGTAATAACCAGGATGCATAAGCAAATAAAATGTGTGGGTTTAACTTATAGTTGGCACTTTTTATTGTAAAGGTATAGTGGATGTAAATGGAGAAATTGGGTTTAGTTGGCACTGTTTATTGTAAAGGTATAGTGGATGTAAATGGAGAAATTGGGTTTAGTTGGCACTGTTTATTGTAAAGGTATAATGGATGTAAATTAAGAAATTTGGGTTTTTTTTCTATTTTTTCCCTTAACTTTCTTTTAATATAGAAAATAAGGTAATTACTAAACAAAATTAACACTCACTAAAGGCCTAATTTGTCATGAAAAAAAAAACAATTTATTGATCATTTAGGTGTGATAAGTAGTAATAAATTGATTGGCGAATGAATGGGAGCAGCGCTTATATGGGAAAATTGCTTTTGTCCTGAAGAGGTTAATGTTCTGTTGGGAAGCCAGCGTTTGTAAGCCTTAATTACAGCAGTGTCTTTGCTTTCAGAAGCCTGTGCCCTGCGCTGTGCTGCGCCAGCCATCTGTGGAGGAGAAAGAGGAGAAGACCCCTCCCAGACAGAAGTTTGTACAGTCTGAGATCTCGGAGGCAGTGGAGCGAGCTCGCAAGAGGCGAGAGGAAGAGGAACGCCGCGCCCGAGAGGAAAGGCTTGCCGCTTGTGCAGCTAAACTGAAGCAACTGGACCTGAAGAACAAACAAGTCCCAAAACCTGGGAACGAGACCCCCAGACGGCTGGAGAACAAGGAGAACGAAGATCCCAGGTCCCCCATCTCAGACCGGAGCTGCAGTCAGGAGAACGCACAGAATTTCAGAAGAGGTACGGCTTCATATGAGGTCTGCTGGAGTTCTGTAGTCAGCTACTGTCCGTGGGGACAGGCGCTCGGTCAGGGATGGGATATGCTGAAATGTTCCTCCTGCTTACTTTACATTCCTCTTGGTTTAAGTAGTGTTGTGATCGGGTTATGTGTCCCTTCAGCTCTTACTTTAAGTTCTCTCTCAAAACTTGCCAGGGCTGTCTCATTATGTTCCTTACGGTTTTACCTCAGGGTTCCTAATATCGCCCTTTACCAGCTAATCCCAAAAATATATAACCACCTGTACTGTTACAATAGGAATGTTAACAGTGATAAATATGCTTCACGTTAATATTAGTAGTAAAACCGAGTACTTCGAGGACCTTGTATGTATGGGAATGCTTTGTTAGTCCCTTTCCCCAGTTTCCACGGTGTCCTTGCGGAGGAATTGTAAGTATCACCGCTGTGACATGAGCAGGGTTTTTCAGCTTTGCCATGCGCCCACATTTCCCAGCACTGTTGTTGCATGTTTCTGGACAGCCAGGCAACTGATACTGCCTACTAGGAAATAAATATGGCAGCCTCCATATCCCTCTCACTTCAGTTATCCTTTAATTGCCACTATAACCGATAAGTACAACAATTAAGACGACGTGGCCTCCCTAGTTAACAAGAGTTAAGTAGCCATGTGCAACGCCCGTAAAGAATTAAAGGGCAACTGAAGTGAGAGGGATATGGAGGCCGCCATCCTTATTTCCTTTAAAAACTTCTGCCTGGGAGGGCCTTCTCTTTTTCATCCACAGAGGGCTGTCTGTCTGAAAGGGAAGACACTGCTATAAATTAGGCTCACAAGGCTTCCCACCAGAACATTATAGAACATTAAAAGGACAACTGAAGTGAGAGGGATATGGCGGCTGCCATATTTATTAGATTTTAAACAATACCAGTTGCCTAGCAGCTTTGCTGATCTATTTGGCTGCAGAAGTGTCTGAATTACCCCAGAAACAAGCATGCAGCTAATCCAGTCAGATCTGACAAAGTCAAACACCTGATCTGCATGCTTGTTCAGGGTCTATGGCTGAAAAGTATTAGAAGCAGAGGATCAACAGGATAGCCAGGCAACTGGTATTGCTTAAAGGAAATAAATATGGCAACCTCCATATCCCTCTCACTTCAGTTGTCCTTTAAGTATAGCAAATTGGATAAGTACCATCAAATTATTTTTATGAAAATTTGGGTAATACCAAAGTCACCAAATGATCACAAGGCTTGAGCACATGCAGAAGGACAAAATAACCACGTCTCATACTGCAAAGCAGTGATTAATCAATATTAAAGTGCTGAGCGCTACATTGTAAAAATACTTGGAAAAAAAAAAAGATTGTGTCCAGTGCAATAAGAAGTGGATATCTGTCTTTGCTGGAAGGGTCCTGAGCTGGAGGAAGGTGCAGGAAGAGACCAATACAGTGCCTGGAATAAAGTGTGAACAGCCAAGTGAAACTGAGGATGATGGACCGCAAGTAAAGATACTGTGACCATAAACAGGCAATGAAAATAAACTGGGACACATTCAGAAGAAAAGTATATCCGGAAGTCAGAGCGCTTACTGAGGAAAGTGCAGCCAAGCAGCCAGGTCCACCGCGTCACCTATAGCTATTCACAGCTGGGTCATGCAGGTCAACTCCCTCGCTGGGAAGGCTGTGGTGGTGTGTGCTAGTCCTGTATGTCGCTCTACCGTGCTGTTCATCTGCCTGCCCGCATACAGGGATCTGAATTTTCGCATTTTCGTCCTTCCCTCTTCACTTGCAGAACTGTTAGGTATAGTCAGACTTCAGATCTGCAGTAGCCAGTGCCCACCGTGATAGCAAGAACGCCGTATACAGGAAGGGAGTAGTGATGTCACTTCCTGTATTTGAAATCTATGGTGCTCTCACTGTGCACCGCTCACTACTGCTGATCCGAAGACTGAATATGCGGAGCAGCTCTGTGAGTGCGAGCGCTGACCGGGCGAGCCGATGAACAGATCCAGGTCAATGAATGCCTGCGGGCAGACAGACAAACAGCATGGGTGAGCGACACACAGGACTAGCACACACCACACAGCCTTTCCAATGAAGGAAGTGACCTTCATGACCCATTGGTAAATCGCTATAGGTGACGCGGTGGACCTGGGCTATTGGGCTGCACTCTTCTCAGTAAGTGCTCTGACTTCCTGATATACTTTCCTTCTGAATGTGTGCCTGTTTGATTTCATTGCTGTTTATGGTCACTGTAACTTTCTTTTGCTTCCTGGTACTTGCAGTCCATCCTCACTTGGCTGTTCACACTGTATTCCATGCACTGTGTCTGTCTCTTCCGGCACCTTCCTCCGACTCAGGACACTTTCAGCATAGACTGCTATCCACTAACTCCCTTCTTATTGCACTGGACACTATCTCAATTTCAAATACAGGAAGTGACAACACTGCACACTTCCTGTGTACGCGGCTCTCTCTGTGCACTGCTGACGCTATCACTGTGGGCACCGGCTGCCGCTGATCCGAAGTCTGAGTATGCCTGGCAGCACTGCGAGTTAGAGGGCTGATGGACAATAAGCAGATACAGGTCTGTGGAAAGGCCATCATCTGAACTTCAGCTGAAGCTCTTGGGCTGGATTTGTATGATATTATACACTGTGCAGCTGACGATTGGTGGGCAAATATAAGTTTGTGTACAGGTGTAACAATAACAATAATATTTATATAGCGCTTTTCTCCCTGGGGACTCAAAGCGCTGTGACCCTGCATTATGCAGTCTCAAAGGCTCGGGAAAAAAGGTGAGTTTTTAGCCTTTTTTTAAAGCTGTCCAGAGAAGGAGCCTCTCGTACTGATTGTGGAAGTGAGTTCCATAGAGTAGGGGCTGCGTAGGAAAAGGCCCGAGCACCAAATGTTAAGTGTATCCTGGGAATAACCAGCTTCATCTTGTTGGCAGAGCGGAGGGTGCGTGAAGGGGCATAAAGTTCCAATAGATCCGCTATGTATTTGGGTCCCATGTGGTGTGTAGAGCCTTGAATGTCAGCAGGCAGATCTTAAAATTGATTCTCCATTTTACTGGCAACCAGTGAAGAGTTTGCAGTACTGGGGTGATGTGTGAGCTGCGGGGGGCATTGGCTAGGAGTCTGGCTGCAGCATTCTGTACTAGCTGTAAGGGGCGCAGAACCTTATCTGTAGATCCGATTAGCAGGGCGTTGCAGTAGTCTAGGCGGGAGGATACAAATGCATGAACCAGGGCAGGTAGGTCTTCAGCTGGGATAAGGTGTTTGATTTTCGCTATGGTCAGTATTTGAATTGCTCTTTGTTTGTTTTAGAATACTCCCTAGAAGCCCCGTCAGATAATTTGGAGGAGGAGCCCCCTGCAGCACCCAGGGGTGACATCAGCAGTGAGGAAGAATACACTGAATCCACTTCCGCCGTGCAGGATTTCGGCAAGCACCAAAAACTCATACCGCCCAGATTCCAGAGGCAGCAGCAGGTAAGTGTGCCGATCTGATTTGTATTGACCAGAGTCTTAGACAGTTTGTCGCAGGGAGAGTTGTTTGTTTTGCATGATCTGTGATGCTGAAATGTACTTTAAAGAGAACCTAAAGTAAAAAAAAAAATGCCCATGGACTTACCTCCTTCTTCTGGCCCCCTGAAGTCTTCCTGGTCCTTCGCCGTCCTCTCGCACGCAGCCGTTCCTCCGCTGTCCCCCTCAATAATACAGCCAACTGACGAACTCGCCAGCCACTTCGCATGCGCAGTTTATTCTGCAAGCACCGAGCACTCCCGGCCACAGGAGCGCGACAGAGGACGGGCACAGCATGGTGCTGCATATCCAGGATTAGAGGGGGACACCGGAGGAACTTCAGGGGGCTGGCAGAAACCCCAGGTATTGATTTTTTTTCCTTTAAAAATACTAATCTCCTACAGCCCACCGATGCAGCATAGGGACCCTCTACCTATTCAGCTCAGTGTGCCTCAAATAGGTTTCTTTCTGGCGTTCTCCCATTCATTGGCGAGTGCAATAGTACTGGGCACGTGCGATTGAGGTCTGCCCATTCCCAGAAGAACGCTCATGCATGGCATGTTCCCTCCCTAGATTCACTTTATGCACTAACTGAGCAAACTGGCTGTTCTGATGTTAGCGCTTCCCATAGATATAGGATGGAGGTTGAGTGACAGGCTGGCTAAACTCCTACTACAATGTCATTTGCAACAATGCAGAGCACCCACATCTTCATTAGGTAGTGCCTGGTGTGTTACACCCCCTCCAAAAACGTATTATTTATATAGCCTTGACATCTTCCGCAGCGCTGTTCAGAGTGCTGGTATGTAGTCTCATCACTCTATAATCTACCATACTCTTATTTCATAGTCTATGGCCAATTTTGAGGGAAAACCCATTAAACTTGTTTAATGCCGGAGGACACCCTAAGCGGATACTGGGGGTACATACAAGCTCTCTGCAGATAGTAGCCTGGCTGGGATTTGATCCAAGGACGTAGAGCTGCAAGGTGAGAACTATCCACTTTGCCACTGTAATGATTGCAGGAGGCCAGGCCGTCCTCCAGGAAATAGCAGGACCTCAGTTGGCAACTCCAGTTTGACTTCCATATTGGAGTCTCAAAGGAGAGCTAGTGAGAATATGGGGTGTGTGTGTGTGTGTGTGGGGGGGGGGGGGGGGGGGGGGAATCCACCTTTCCATAAAAAATGTATATAGGCTTCAAGACCCTATGTATGTGAATGGTCATTGTGGTTTGAAAGCCCTGCAGAAAAACTAAAGCAAATGCCTTGTTTTTTGAAAGGGTCCTTATAGTAAAGTCCTTGCAGTAAATACAGCACGGATACATGTTTGTGATCTTGTCTGCCTTCAGGAACAGTTATACAAGATGCAGCAGTGGCAGCAGCAGGCAGCATACGTGGCGTCTACCCATTCCAACCCCCCACGCACCTTCTACTCCCACCACCCCCAGATGCTGGGCTTTGATCCTCGCTGGATGATGATGCCTTCCTACATGGACCCTCGGATGACTCAGGGTCGCGCTGCTGCTGTGGACTTCTATCCTTCATCCCTGCATCCTCCAGGTAGGTGGTCGGTGTATAATCATGTAGAGTTTTGCTGTAAATCTGCTCGCTGATGCCACCTGCTGGTGCACACAAGTCGCATTTTCATTGAAGATAGGGTTTGAATTAACCTACTCTGACAAATCTGGGAAGGGTGAATTAGGGCTCTAATATTTTTCTTGATTGTCTTGTCTTCAGGTGTGATGAAGCACATGATTCAGCAGGAATCTATGGGCGGAAGCTGCCAGCCTGATGATTGCCAGTCTGCTCTTTCATCGGAGCGCAGGCCGCAGTCTGCAGAATCCGTCTCGGCGTGGAGCCAGGATGGGTACATGCACATGCAGAGCAAGACTTACTCTATGCCACAGCAGAAGCAGATGGACAACGCGGCTGATGTGGGCTACAGCAGGTGAGCCGCTGCTTTATTCAATTGAGTGAGTCTGTTTCCTTTTTTTTAGAGTTAACCTAAACTTGTATAGTCTGTTCTGTGGCCATCAGCCAATCACTGCTTCTAGTGTGATCAGTTGGTATAATCTGTATAAACTAAACTGAACCTTTTATTGCTTTCAAAATAATTTCCTGTTCATTTCATTTGAAGTATTCAACAAAATGCATAACGCTACATACACAGAGACAGATTGTGTGAAATCTGTCATAGCCACATGATGTGATGTCAATGATATGAAGACTATGGATGTTATGGTAAACGATCGGGTCATTAAACGACGGTGGATGTATGTAAGCGAAGTGCCTCCATCCACCAAAGACTTTGCAGACACTTTGTTTAATAAACGTTCATAGCTCTGGCTGTTGACGGGCTGGTCTGCTTTTTCCTAACTTCCCTCTGCTGACCTAAAGCTTTACCTTTTTACTGATTTAGATTTGGAGGGAGGTTCTGTCGTCAGGCCAGGGAGACTTCGACGAGGGCCACTTGTGTGCATTTGGGCTGGTGGGCAAGGACCGATTCTGATCAGCGTCCGGCCTTCGGCACAAACATGGCCCTGTGGTTGAGCTACACAGACGATGTCCTCCTGGTCTGGCGGGGAACTGAGGATCAATTGACTTTAAGGAACTAAACCATAGGCCTGAACGATTTTAGGAAAAAATTGAATTGAGCGATTTCTGTCCAAAATCGCAATTTCGATTCAATTCACCATTTCCGTCAAATCGAGCATTGTTCCCCCTTCTCTGCACGCCTCTGCCCCCATCTCTCTTTTTGCACCCTGTCTCTCTTATGTGTCCCCTCTGGGCCGGTCTCTCTTCCCATTTGTGTTTTTGTGCCCCTTTTGTCTCTGCTCGCTCTGTCTCTCTCTCTGCACCCACCCTGTGCCCCCACGCTGCGGCAGTGCTGTACATACCTTCCAGCAATGCTCATCTATCCACTTTGCCTCCTGCAGGCTCTAATGCACGGCATATTTCCTGTATGTCTTGTCACATACAGGAACCAGGAAGTATGACGTGCACAAGAGCCAGCAGACGGCGATAGAGGACAAGACAGCGTTGGACTCGTGCGGAAGGTATGTCCAGCACTGCCGATGCTGCGGGCCACACCCGCCCGAACTTGGGGTAAGTTTGAAGCCACTTCTTCAAACTTCCCATGTGGAAATGTCATCACAGAAATTGCTGCTTTGACGATTCCAAAATTGTGATCTTGGTGATCACGAATTCGGTTTAAATTCAATTTATCTTTCAGGCCTACTAAACCACAACGACAAATACGGTTGACATACGCTTTCAGTATGACAAATAGAGTTTTTGGATCTAGATGGGATTTTGACCTTTTTTGGAATTGATGACAAAATTAAAACTAAAACATATAGGAAATAGACAGCAGGAAATGCAGATTTACATTTTGGGAGTTTCCATTTGGGACATCAAAAATTAAGTATACCCACTGGACAGTTTACAGGATTGAGGAGGAGTTGTGTTTTAGAAGAAGACTTTGAAAAGGAAACCTATGATTCATTGGTGAAGCTGCAGGTGAGGGGTTTTCCAACGGATATTTTGGAGTCCTCATTGAAAAAGTTTAAAGAGCGACCTAGGGAAGATCTTCTGGTCATGAAGCCAAGATCTTTCCCATGCCATACGATCAATTACAAATTATGGTTCCCACAGGCCACAATTGAGGGCGTTTGGACAAATGCTGATTAGTTCTAGAGCTGATTCCTGAGGGTGAATTGGTAAAAACTGACGTTTCAATGAGATAATTCATTGATAATAAATTGGTAAACTGAATTACAGAAAAGAACGGTGAGGATGTACGCTTGTGGCCATTGCTCATATTATAAATTGGAGGAAAAAGTAAAAACTTGTACCGAGTCTAATTTTGAAAAGGTCTACGAAATACATTTTTTCATCAATCGTAGGACTAACAAGATTTATATGCTGACATGCCTGTGTAAAAAAAATCTGCATAGGAAAAATTAAGAGAATTGAGGAAAATAATTTCTGAGATGTGGGTAATATTGTGGATGGAGAGGAGTAGTCCTGTCGCAATGCACTAGGAGACCTGTCACCATGGTTGCAATGAAAGCTTAAAAGGAATTGTGAAGCTTCCCAAACCAGGAAGGGAAGGGAACTGAGAATGGAAAGCAGATGGATTTTTTTGCTTTACACTTTGGAACCAATGGACTTGAATAGTGATTTAAACTTTGCTTTTTGAATCCATAGTAATATTAATACCGTTTCGTACTTGGTGAAAATGGGTTTGGTTTAAATGTAACAGATTTGTATAAAAAGTCATATTTCTGTCAGGGCTGTGAAGTCGGTACAAAAATCTTCCAACTCCGACTCCTCAGTTTATGAAACCACGACTCCGACTCCAACTCTGACTCCGGGTAACCAAAATGGCTCAGACTCCGACTCCTCAACTCCTTAGTCTAATACTTAACAGGGCTGTGGATTTTGTACAAAAATCATCTGACTCTGACTCCTGACCCCGACTCCTCAGTTTATGAAATGAATGAATCCAACTCCGGGTTCCCAAAATTGCCCCGACTCCGACTCCTCGACTCCGACTCCACAGCCCTGATATCTGTTAGTATAGACATAGCTCAGGTAGCACTTCCTGATCTATTATTTAGTGCGATACAAAATTGTGTGGGTGGAACTGTTGATGGATCCTTCCCCCACATGATTGATAGATACATTTTAAACTGACCGGTCGCTCAAAAGACGTAATTTCCAAGTCGTTGGCTCTATGGTGACAGATCATCTCTTGGATACTATAACATCGTGAAATGATTGCTAATCACAATCCTTGCCTTTGGAAATGGCCTGAGGTGTATAACGGGTGTCTGATCCTTTTACTTTGGATGCTGTGTTTGCATTGAAAACCTATACCATATTGATGGGTAAAAACAAAAGAAGCCGTTTCTGGAAGCGGTTTTTGTACTTCTATATAAAATGGTCATCATGGTGACAGTTTAAGCTCTGAGGAAGCATGTGTAACGCAAGCCTAACACGTGTGTGTGACATCACACCAAGAGGAGGGACCCCCATCTGTGTAGGACCGCAACTCCACGCCGATGTCACCAAGAGCCTCACCAACAGCGGACGTGCTGCGTTGGCTGGGTGTTTGATACGGCTACAGGGTGAAGGAGTCTCTTGACTATTGTAAGGTGGCGTTGAGTCCAGGGAAGCCGGTGGTTTGTCATTTTGATTCACTTCTGTCACAGCGCTGTCTGTGATGCAGGCATATTTTCAAGACTTGGTTGAAACATTGGATACTTAAATTGCCAGCACAGCGGAACTGTGATACATTTGAGTGAGCACTGGCATTAATGATGTAGTTGTGAAGCTTGGTGTAGATACCAGTCCCTCTGTTAGTTGGAATCATCAAGTTGGTCATTGTTTGAGCAACACATCACCCCTCAATCTGCCTGAATTGTGGACTTGCTTTCTAGCACAGGACAAGGACCGATTAAAGGACAGCACATAAACAGCAGAGCTGTACAGCTTGTCAGCGAAGGAAATGATACTGGTGGATTGTATGCATTGGAGCAGTCTGTTAGGTTGGATGATACCATTCTAAGATCAGTGTAAAGAGCCCCTAGAGGGGGTTGGTTTTAACAAATTCTAATTTGAAATGTGCAATAAAGATTTGTAACTTTGTAGCTACTAGTATTTAAGTGTTTGAGGATTATGACGTGTATTAATAACCAGGGCTGTGGAGTCGGTACAAAAATCTTCCAACTCCGGCTCTGACTCCTCAGTTTACGAAACTGCCGACTCCAACTCAGACTCCAGGTACCCAAAATGCCTCCGACTCCGACTCCTTAGTCTAATACTTAACACGGCTCTGCATTTTGTCCAAAATCATCTGACTCCTTAGTTTATGAAATCACGACTCCGACTCCAGGCACCCAAAATTACTCATCGACTCCGACTCCAACTCCACAGCCCTGTTAATAACTAGAGTGCTCCTACCTGTGTGGTGGTAGGTAATCACGGTCTGGCTCCTAAATTTAGCATTAAATATTTCAACTATTGACAGCTTTGTCTGCTTTTTGCAAACTTCCTTCTGCTGACTACAGAGCTTTACTTATCTGTCTGTAATCTGAATCCCATATCTGTCATACGCTGACTGTATGACAGTTCTGATTTAAGGCTCGTACACACCTCCAACATGCATACAACCACATGACCAACACGACAAACCACACAACCTGTATGTCCACACGCCTAGACGGCTAAACAACCGACTCAATTAACATACTGCGCGCGCAAGAGGAATGATGGAATACACATTCAAAACAAGTACAAGTCTTTCAAACAACTTGTACACACACACCAACTGCGCGATATCAGACCAACATAGATCAGACAGTTGGATCGGGCAAACCGCCTGTCATCAGTTGATCGTCAAGTTGTTTGCACATGCCTGATCACATGCCTGATCAGGCTGCAGGTTGGTCCGTGGGTCCGTGTGTACTTTGCTTTAGGCATAGATGAGAAGGTAGTGAATTGCAAAGAGAGCAGTTTGAACTGAAGAGCAAAGAGCAGCTCACAGATTTGAGATTCAGGTTCCAGTAAGTAAGTAATGCTTATAAGTCCAGTGATGGAGGACAGAGGGTGGCAGATGAAGCTGGCAGCAGACCTTAAAATCACAAATATTGTACAGACTGCTGGTCATGGAAATTGTAAACAATAGACTGAGGGAGTCTTTAGAGCTTTTCAGGGGAACAAAATCCATAAAACCATGTTCGAAGTGGTGCATTGCAGCTCGATGGCCGCTCTGTAATGTGGCTCGCTGCACTGCTGTGCACCACCTATTCGATGTCTGCAGTGGGTACATTGTGGTACAACTGAGTGCGGCATGGTAATGCACTGCATGCAAAAAGAAAACACTTGCCTAAGAAGAGGAATGACTCTAGATCCTGTATAGGCTTCCCAGGTCCTTCTCGCTGCTGCCGCCGCTTGCCAAGAGCCACATCAGGGCCGTGCTCTGGCATGAGCGTGGACGTGCATGAACTGCTCTGGCTTACTATGGAGGTCTGTCCGTACTCGTTCAGATGCGCTTATACTAAGAGAGGAGCACAGCCCCGATGTTCCTACCAACAAGTCCTTGTCGGAAATGTTCGTGGGGTCCATGCTCTGCAATAGGAAAAGCTATAAAATCCGTAGGCTTCCCTCTTAGGTAAGTATGCGCCTCCTACCAAAAGTTCCTCTGGTATAATTTTTATTACCTACCTGATCAGGAGACGATTTTGGTATTAGTGTATATATATTTATAGCTATCCTTAGACGCAGTTTTATTGTTTTAGGTTTAGTCATAGTGTTTTTATTAGTGTTACATCTTAAAATGTATGAAAGCTTGACAATGCTTTTTTGGGTCAAAAGGTTAAATTCTGCTAAATTTACAATTAATATAGAAAGCAGCAGTTTTTGACCAACTTAATCTTTGCCTCTCTTTCAGGAGTGACAACTCTTATTCTGCTTCGAGGGAGCGGACAGAGGCTGCGCACTCCCACCATGAACCCTTAGAAGATAGAGAGGATGTATATTTACCATCTTATGAAAAGAAATCAAGTGGGAGTTTCAACCGCTGCATCTCACCTCAGAGGAGATGTCAAGATGTCTCATACCAACACACAGAAAGTGCAGTAGAGTCTGGCATGATTAAGGGGCAACAATCTAGTGTGCAGTCTAGAACGTCTGAGTTTTTAAATAAGAAAGCTCAGTTTAATGGCTGGGGTTATTCACATCAAAAGTCTTCTGATACAGCTAGCAGTCTAGATGAGGATCTAGCCAAAGATGAGCATCCAGTGGGGACTTCAGCATGGAAGAAGGAAGACAGTGGAAGTCAAGACTCCAGTGGAGAAACGGGTTGGCGAATAGAGTCAACCAATACCAGTAACCAGCAACACTCAGAGAATAGTGGGAGAAGTCGGCGATCTGGTCCAATAAAGAAACCCGTTCTGAAGGCTCTTAAGGTTGAAGAGAAAGAGTTAGAGAAACCAAAGCCTGAAACAAAAGAACCTGTTAAAACAATGAAGGAAAAGCTGCTCTCCAAACTTGATGTTGTATCCAAGATGGAAGCCCCTGTTATAAGCTCTAACACCAGCTCAACAATAGAGGACAATCCACAGTCCAGTGTCCAAGAAGCAGAGAAAGCCCCAATGGAAAAAACAGAAAGAACCTGGAGCAGTAAGCCAGTTTCTCGAGAAATGAATCCAACCCCTCAGACCAAGAGGAATAATTGGATATTCATTGACGAAGAGCAGGCATTTGGCAGCAGGACCCCTGGTCGTGGCAGAGGCAAAACTTTCAAAGACTTTACTTTCCGTGGAAGAGCCCCAACTGGCTCTTATAATGGGCAGAGAATGGGCAGAGGTCGAGCCCTACGAGAATTTAATCCTCCTGAAGATTTTAGGAATAAGGTTTCTCGACGGCGTGTGGCTAGTGAAACTCACAGTGAAGGGTCTGAGTATGAGGAACTGCCCAAACGTAGACGTCAGCGAGCAACAGAGGATAGGAGTGAACCTCCACTTATTGAAAGAGAATCTGAAGACTCAAAAGGAGACTTCCAGGGTTCATGGAGGTCTAATAGAAATTACTCCGATGACTCAAATAGCGTTGATTCAAAGTCCAGGACCCCCAGAGCCTTTGGAAGAACCCTTCCTCCAAGGCTTAGCAACAGTTACAGCAGAAGACCCTTCAACTCCAAGGACTCCTCTCACTGGAGTTCCAAACCTGGAAGCACTTCTTGGCAAGATTATAATGCACCATCTGAGTCTTATGGATCCCGCCATAATACTGACAGAGACTATGTAAATGACTATAGGTATGCTGATACCTACCATAACCGGGGTTTTGAAGAAAACCAAGATGATAGGCGATCTTTTTTTCAAGACGATTATTCAGATAGGGATAGTCTAGAGAAAAGATCTTTTGGAAGGCGAAGGCCACCTCGTCAAGATAAGCCTCCACGGTTTCGACGTCTTAGGCAGGAAAGAGAACCTGTAGGTCAGTGGAGTGGTGAAGAAATTAGCAGCACCACAAATGAACATGACCACTGGCAAACTCGTCCAAAGCTACCATTAGGAGAAATGCCAGGACCTCAAGAAAGGCCCTACCGTAATGCTGAGCATGCCAATGAAGATTGGGAAACCGCTTCAGAGAGCAGTGACTTTAGCGAGAGGAGGCCCGGTGACCTGGATGGTGAAGGGAACCTCTCTGGAAATGGGTTTTCTGAAAAGAGAGAGTTATCAAAGAGGAGTTTCTCCAGTCAGAGACCGCTGATGGAGCGTCGCAAGGTCGAGTCTTCTGGTTACGATGAAAAGCCAATGAAGGTCAGCGGAATTTCTCGTGGTGACTACCAGAGCTCAGGTTCTCTGAAGAGCAGGTACAGATCTTTTACAAAACGTTTATTCTATAGAAATACAAACTTATTGTTAACAACCTGCAGTATTTACTAAACTACAAGTTGGTTAATTTCAGCTTTATTTTAATGAAAGCTACCTAAGTTAAGCACATAGATATTTTCATGCTGTATCCACTTATCTCTGCTTTGTCTATTCCTCTCCATGGTCTCCCCTGAAAGGGGTTTGAATAGCCTCACATCATGTTTACTTAAAGGTGGGCATAGGAGGGTGATGGGAGGAGAACATGCCTCTTCCTCTATGAAAATGTGACTTGGGCCAAAAGTCAAATTTTTAAGGAGTGATTACAGGGACTGGAAGAAATGAGGAGCGGAACAGACAATGCACAGAGGTATGTGGATCCAGTATGAACATATCTCTGTGCTTACCTTAGGCACTTGGCTTAAGGTCAGGCATCCTTTAAAAGGCTATATTGTATTTATGGGGAAAGTGTGTATATATATATATATGTGTGTGTGTGTATGTGTGTATATATATATATATATATATATATATATATATATATATATATATATATATATATATATATATATATATATATACATTTTTATTTATTTTTTCCAACTCGCCCTTCTCAGGGAGTGCTCGCACTGGAGGATATAGAGGTTGTGGTACCAATAGAGTCTGAGGACCTCCCGAAGGAGACAAAAAACGAGACAGGACACCAGGAGCCCCTGATAGTGTAGCTCGTTGAGGGTATGGGATACTCAACAACAGTATGTGCAGAATACTCACAAGGATAGGTTGCAAGACCAGCAACCACAGTGTAACGGCTGGTGAGGAAAGCCCGTCCTCACTCTGGTTCTTTGGTCTTTGTCAATGTAGGTCGCTCTCCAGGGTAAGAAAAAGGGGTGTAAGGGTTCCAAGGAACAGACCTACACGGCCAACACCTTGAGCATAGGAGGTTGGTGTGGGATATTACTGGAAGGGAGAAGGCGCCCCAAGATGTGATGTGTGGAATGGATAATGTAAGCTGGATAAAACCTATGTAAATAGGCTTACCTCTAATAGAAGGGGGTAGCCCAAAAAAAAAGTAATAACATTTTTAATAGAAACCAGAAACTTGAATGATTAATGCGTTTCGCGGATCGCAGTCTGCTTCCTCAGGTCAAACAAAAGTGTCTCAATACTAGCGATTTGCAAGCAGAGAGTGCATCTACTCCTCACTGGAGGATGTTGTGTTATACGTTTAAAAAAAAATCACATGACCCTCAACTCCTTCTTTGACGGCAGCTTTATGAAACCTAGCAGTTTCTGACAAAATGAATGTGCATGCATATGCAAAATGATTGTTGCCTCGATCCATCTGGTGACAGATGCAATGTGGTGTACAGAGACTTTCGCTAGGCTGCATTTCTGTTGCTTTGGAGGGTAGAGGAAAGGGGGTATGTGGTCCTCCATCATCAAAGCACTGCGGGTACTTTAAACTATGTCAGGTAAGAAAACATCAGTGTGGGAGCGTATGCCACCCACCACCACCCCCTGCTGCCTGCCACTCAAATAGTTAAAGGACAACTGTAATAAGTGATCTGGAGGCTGCCATATTTATTTCCTTTTAAACAATACCAGTTGCCTGGCAGCCTTGGTGGTCTATTTGGCTGCAGTTGTGTCCGAATCACACACCAGAAACAAACATGCAGATTATCTTGTTAGATCTGACAATAATGTCAGAAACTCCTGATATGCTGCATGCTGTTCAGGGTCTATGGCTGAAAGTATTAGAGGCAGAGGATCAGCAGGACAGCCAGGTAACTGGTATTGCTTAAAAGGAAGTAAATACAGCAGCCTCCATTTCCCTCTCGTTACAGTTGTCCTTAATTTGCAGTAGGGTGAGCATATAACGGGGCAGAGAAGATTGTGCAGACACACTGCTTACTTCTGACCTAACCTATTCAACATCAAAGACCGAAATTGTTGTCGGGCAAGAGGGCTTTCATAAATTAGTTTGATAATGTAAACTTAACAGTATGAGATATTACAAATAGGCTGGTGGCCACATGGAAATGGGTTGTTTTTGTTTTATTTTTGTTTTTATTTCTGTGACTGTAGATAACATTTTGTTGAAAATGGTTTTTAGCTTTTATGTATCATGGCTTCAGTTTGAACGAACTTAAAGAGGAACTCCAGTGAACATTTTACTGTTGGCAGGTGATGTACAGTGGTGTGAAAAACTATTTGCCCCCTATTTGGCATGTTTGTCACACTTAAATGTTTCTGCTCATCAAAAACCGTTAGCTATTAGTCAAAGATAACATAATTGAACACAAAATGCAGTTTTAAATGATGGTTTTTATTATCTAGTGAGAAAAAAAAATCCAAATCTACATGGCCCTGTGTGAAAAAGTGATTGCCCCCCTTGTTAAAAAATAACTGTGGTTTATCACACCTGAGTTCAATTTCTGTAGTCACCCCCAGGCCTGATTACTGCCACACCTGTTTCAATCAAGAAATCACTTAAATAGGAGCTATCTGACACAGAGAAGTAGACCAAAAGCACCTTAAAAGCTAGACATCATGCCAAGAGCCAAAGAAATTCAGGAACAAATGAGAACAAAAGTAATTGAGATTTATCAGTCTGGTAAAGGTTATAAAGCCATTTCTAAAGCTTTGGACTCCAGCAAACCACAGTGAGAGCCATTATCCACAAATGGCAAAAACATGGAACAGTGATGAACCTTCCCAGGAGTGGCCGGCCGACCAAAATTACCCAAAAGTGCAGAGAAAACTCATCCGAGAGGCCACCAAAGACCCCAGGACAACATCTAAAGAACTGCAGGCCTCACTTGCCTCAATTAAAGTCAGTGTTCACGACTCCACCATAAGAAAGAGACTGGGCAAAAACAGCCTACATGGCAGATATCCAAGGCGCAAACCACTTTTAAGGAAAAAGAACATTAAGGCTCATCTCAATTTTGCTAAAAAACATCTCAATGATTGCCAAGACTTTGGGGAAAATACCTTGTGGACCGACGAGACAAAAGTTGAACTTTTTGGAAGGTGCGTGTCCTGTTACATCTGGCGTAGAAGTAACACAGCATTTCAGCAAAAGAACATCCATGAATTCTACTGTCTACCAAAAAATCCTGAAGGAAAATGTCCGGCTATCTGTTCGTCAACTCAAGCTGAAGCGATCTTGGGTGCTGCAGCAGGACAATGACCCAAAACACACCAGCAAATCCACCTCTGAATGGCTGAAGAAAAACAAAATGAAGACTTTGGAGTGGCTTGAGGTGCGTACACACATGCGACTATAGTCGTTTGTAACGATCGTTCCTCGATCTTTACCAACGGCGATCGTTACAAAAAACGAACCACCGACTATTAAGGCAAACGACGAACGAGCCAAATCGCTACAAAAGAAAGTTCTGTCTCGACGGATTTTAACCAACGACGATCGTTTGCAAAAGTAGTACATCGTTGGAAACGATCGTACTAGGCTTGACATGCGCATTTCACAATTTCTCCGTGAAACTTCTCATTTTTATGCGCAGGCGCAATAGTTGCTTTACGTGATGTAACGTTCGTTCTAACGATCAGATCGTTACACACCTTTTAAAACTAACTTTACTTAGGTCGTTCTTTCATCAATTAAAAGTTTGTTCGTCGTTCTCAACGAACGATCGTTGTCGCATGTGTGTACGTAGCATTAGTCAAAGTCCTGACCTGAATCCTATTGAGATGTTGTGGCATGACCTTAAACAGGTGGTTCATGCTAGAAAACCCTCAAATAAAGCTGAATTTCAACAATTCTGCAAAGATGAGTGGGCCAAAATTCCTCCAGAGCGCTGTAAAAGACTCGTTGCAAGTTATCGCAAACGCTTGATTGCATTTATTGCTGCTAAGGGTGGCCCAACCAGTTATTAGGTTCAGGGGGCAATTTCTTTTTCACACAGGGCCATGTAGGTTTTGAGTTTTTTTCTCACTAAATAATAAAAACCATCATTTAAAACTGCATTTTGTGTTCAATTATGTTATCTTTGACTAATAGTTAACGGTTTTTGATGAGCAGAAACCTTTAAGTGTGACAAACATGCAAAAGAATAAGAAAGCAGGAAGGGGGCAAATAGTTTTTCACAACACTGTAGCTGCTGCATGGTTTTTGGCAGTTGGAAACAACTGTAAACCGCTATTTCCCACAAAAGTTCAAACTTTTCTTGTGGGAGGGGGTTACTTGTGGAAGTGGTTTCACCACAATATCAGTCATACAGCACCCCCTGATTGTCTGTCTGTGAAAAGGAATAGATTTCTCATGTAAAAGGGGGTATCAGCTACTGATTGGGATAAAGTTAAATTTTTGGTTGGAGTTTCTCTTTAATTCTTTTTACACTTTCTGCTACTAGGTGAAGGGGTTTCTTTCGGTTAGAACCACCCTTTCTGTTGGCTTTAAAAATAAGACTATTATATCTCTTGATGGCTATTACCAAAAATCTATTAACCTCTTATTGCTTCTGCTACTGTATATCTACACCCCTTGAGACTTCATCTTAGCCTCAGGGGCATAGATATACGTACTCAATCGCGATAGCCGCTGTGCGCGCTCCTGTGCTCATTCTCATCGCTGCCTGTCAGTACACAGATCAGTGAATGGGATCTAAGTGCCTGTGATCAATAACCACCACAATGAAATGCCATGGTCATTGCTAAAATGAAAGTAAAAACAAACACACATTACTTCCTGTTAGCGTGCTAATAGTACACACAGGAAGATAGTGGGGGGACATCTAGTGGCCAAATAGTAAAAATTACACTTACATACACCACAATAAAAAAAATACCTCATCAATTAACCCCTCCCTCCCCCCACCCCCTATAGTTAACAAAATAAAACACTTATAAAAATAGTTTTTGTTTTTTTTTTAAACCGTGGCATTTAATAAATTAAAAAAAAAACAAATAGTTTAGGGACTTAGGGACTCAACTTTTTTAATATGTATGTCATGAGGGTATATTGCTGTTTCTTTCTTTCTTTTTTTTTTTTTCTTCCAAATATGGGCTTGTAATTGGTGACAGACGGAAAAAATACACCTTTATTTCCAAATAAAATATTATCACCATTCAATGTACTAGTGACATAATTTAAATGTTGTAATAACGTTTATTCTATTCTAAATGCAACCGTTAAAATGCATTTACAATAAAATAAACGTATCACCCAAAGAAAGCCTAATTGGTGGCGAAAAAAACAAGAACATAGATCATTTCATTGTGATAAATAGTGCTAGTTATTGGTGCATGGATGGGAGAAGCGCTGAAATGTGAAAACTGCTTTGGTCCAGAAGGGGAAAAACACTCAGTGGTGAAGTAAAATATCTTTCTGACATGCTGTGCAATAGGTTCCCGGTGAAATATATCAGAGTAATAAAATCTCCTGGGAAAATCAATATCATAAAGGAAACCTGAGACGGGGGATACAAAAATGTATTCATACCTGGAGCTTTCTCCAGCCCCCTTCAGACTGTTTGCTCCCTTGCCGTCCTCCCGGATCCCCGCTAGCCGATCCCGACTGGAGGCATTACAGGCAGCCTGGGAGGCCAGTGAGAGAGCGAACAGCCTGAAGGGGGTTGGAGGAAGCCTTTGGCGTGTGCTTTTTTTTTTTTTTTTTTTTTTAATCCCCCATCTCAGGTACACTTTAATTGCCATCTTACGGCTGTAAAGTCTGCAGTCTTATCATTAGCAGGCACTATGGCCAAGATTTTCTGGATGGTTTAGTTTTAGAAGGCAGGCTCTGGATCCCATAGTCTTCCCGATCCTCTCCTCTGTCTGCTCGTTCCCCCACTGTCCCTCGTTCTAAATTTGCGTCTTTGGGACTCTTCGGAAGCACTTGTGCACTTCTGAAGGAGGGCAGAAGACTAATTTGACCTGTAGGTTGAATAATTTCACCAGGGGACATCAGGGGAATGAGGATAGAGGACGGGGAAGACTCTGTGGGAGAGACTTCCCTTACGTAGGTGATCCCTTTTTTTTTTTTTTTTTTTTTTTTTTTTTTACAGCAACTTTCAAGGTTTCTTTGAATTCTTTTATCTTGAAGCTGGGTTGTGTTTGCATTTTGGTTACCGTACCCTCATTTCATTCTCTCTTGTCCCTGCTCCTCCAGTCGCTGCTCGGAAGAGTCCTATGTACAGGAGAGCAGTCACCATCGCTATGGCTTGGAGAGATCTTCACAGTGCGACAATGGAGATGCTACAGTCAAAAAACCTGAGAGGGAGACCAGAGGATCTGGGCTTAAAGGGAATGAGAAATCTGAGGCCATCGCCAATTATGATCTTAAATATGGAGGTAATTATGGAGTACTGTATCTGTAATCCTATTTTAGGGCTGAAATATCATTATTAGTGGGAATGTCAGAAAATTATCCTAACAAGCAAATTACCTAGAACAGGAATGGTCATCTGAAACGATCACAAATGATCGTTTTAAAGTGGACCTGAACTCTTGAACAGGAGAGAAGGAAAACATAGAAAAATGTACCCTGTATGTATTCAGAGAGTTGAGTTTAGTATAATTCCTCATCAATGATTAATCACAACTGTAATCTGAGTTCTCACCTGCGTCAGCTGGCTGCCTCGGCCAGCTTATTTGTAAACACAGGATGTTAACACTACGTCTGCTTCCATGAAAGCAAGAAGTAGACACACTGCGGATTTATTGCAGCATCTGTATCAGCTGTATCTGAGTTCAGGTCCGCTTCAAGAAGTGAAAATCTGCTTTCTGTGCATAGCTTTATCAGTATGGCTTCATGCATTGTGTGTGTCTGGAGTATTGTTCCTTGTTCAGAGGTCTCACTCATTTGTTTTTTTTGTAGATTCTGTTATTGAGGAGGAAGCAGACATAGGTGGGGAACCTTACTCCGACATGAACAGCAAATCCCGCCGCCCGCTGGACAAGGACCGCAGGAAAAAGGACCAGGTTGTACAGGTCAGTCCTTTATTTTTATATTGGCATTAGTAAATGAAAAATATCAATGCATATTTCATAGTTGGGTTATGCAGATACTTAGTGGAGCTTTTCGCAAGCTTCGAGTGGAAAATCAAATACTTAAGGAGAGGGAAGGCGCTTGATCCTCCAGTGGCTTCCCACACCATCCTCCGCCGCTGCCCTGTACCGTTCTGCACATTGCGTCTGTTCTCCTCTTTCTTCATGCAAGCGCAGCATGACCATGCTTGAAGAGCAATGAGGTCATGAGCTTGGAATCGGGCAAGAGATTGTTTGATTCCTTTGAGGAGTCAACGTTCGGCAATGATGGATCGATGGACTGCATGGGAAGCCTCTAAAGCCGTGTTCCCCAACCCTGTCCTCAAGGCTCACCAACCGTGCATGTTTTGTGGAAATCCACAGAGGTAGGTAATCAGCTTGGATGTGGCACTAATTACCTTACCTGTGAATTATTTGTGGTTTCCTGCAAAGCATTGTACTGTTGGTGGGCCTCGAGGACAGGTTTGGGGAGCTCTGCTCTACAGCACAGGTGTCAAAGACAAGGCCCGCGGGCCAAACATGGACCTCCTTGCCATTTTATGTGGCCCTCCAGAGCTTCAATTGTTCATCATTGTAAACCGTAAAAGAACAGCAGCACACTTCCTTCCCAACCAGAGGAGCACATCGGTGAGTGTTTCTGGTTGAAATATTGTCATTTTAAGGTGTGGTGCAGCAACAACCAATGGGACACCCTCAGCAAAACTACCATGGGGCCCCCTCTTGGGATCCAACCCACTTCATATGGCTAGTAAAACGCCACCTCAGCTAACCAAAAAGACTAGGGTTGAAGTGATGGCCAGCATCTTGCGTTGGGACACATTTCATGTTGATCCCAAAGCAGCACTGGTGCGGGTAAATATTAAACTGCTCCACTGTGCTACTCTGCAGAATATAGTTACACCACTTAGTTTGAGGCTGTTCAATAAATGATAAATTGTAATAAACTATTTGGCCCGCCACTTAGACTACGTTTTCAATTTTGGCGCCTTACGTGACTTTGACACCCCTGTTCCACAGGATCCAGAGGCTTCCGTTATCTTGCATCAAAAGTCAAATACTTACCTAAGGTCCACCTCGGGTACACTTAAAAGCGATCTGAGTACCTCATTTTAAAGTAAAAAGAACCTCCAGGTGGCACGGACAGCAGCAAGACAGATGCCCTCATAAGTCAGGAAGCATATTATAGACAGTCTGAAGGATATTCAGAAGTGTTGCTGTTAATACCCTTTGAAGGGCAAAAAAAGTTTTTATAGGTATTAGAAATGTTATTCCTGTTTAGTGCCCAATCCATTGATAATCTCTGGAATTCTCCTTTCATGTTTACTCGGGTACATATGTTACCAAAATAAAATGTAACCAGTATAAAAATAGCACGGTCAGATTTTCATCCTTGCTTGCTAAGAGATCTGACATCTGGTCTGCTTAATAGAGAGTGTAAAGCATTCCCATCATGCACAGCTGCAATTGTGCAATACTGTATTGGTTTGATAAGAAAACATTTGAGGTTACTGGTAACACAAAACTACATTTTGTCTTTTTAGGTGCCTACTAAGAATAACACCATCCAGTCCAGGATGCCACCTCGCTTTGCTAAGAAGCAAACCGGCATGTGCATGGATCAGGCTGATGTTACTGGAAAAGAGATCTGGGACAGCAATGGCCAAGGTATAGCCCTTCCCTCTTTTTGTTGCATGAATATTCCTCTAAATAAGTTGAGCGGTTCAGTAGCTGTTCACTTTTGTGGGGCATGGCTTGGATGAGCAGCTTGTTACCATACCCTGGGTGACTTGTGTGAAGTTGATTAGTCCTGCTTTTTTTTTTTTTTTAGGTATCTCTGTTCAGTCCGGAAGTGATACATGGAGCAAGCCCGGAAGTGCTTTCAGTACAGAATCCTCGTCCACTGAGGTAGGTTGTGCTCTTCTTGCTTTCATAATCAAAGGTTGTTGAGCAAAGTGTCCCTCTCTAGAGGTGTAAGAAAAGCAGCAATGTTTCCTAGTCTCAATGATGTTCCAATAGATCCTGCTGACCCTCCACCATGTACTCAAAAGGAAGGGAAGTGAGGACATTAAACTGCTGAGAGACTCTTTTTCACTTCCAGTTTAGGTAGCTTACAATGACCAAAAAATCTAGCTTTTATATTGGTATTGGAAATCCATCCAATTTATTTTCCATCCAGTGCAGCCCATACCCTGCAGGTAGTGAGGTTTATTGGCTTCCTTTGGTCACTCAGGGTCATTGTAGGTACACGCTTCTGCTGGATTCACTTGGGATCAGTTCACGGCACTCTCAGTTC
Source organism: Hyperolius riggenbachi (assembly GCF_040937935.1). NCBI lineage: Eukaryota > Metazoa > Chordata > Amphibia > Anura > Hyperoliidae > Hyperolius > Hyperolius riggenbachi. Next base: position 272,010,660 of record NC_090653.1, read on the forward strand.
AATAAATAATCTACTCAAATTAACGGGACCTTTGTAAGAATGATCAGTGAATTGCGGTTGTTTTGGATGTTGTCATTGTTTTTTTTGAATGGGAGAGCAGGAGAATTTTGAACACGCTAAATAAAATTGATCCAGTTAAAACATTGAATTGATTACTTAAGATTCTTTTGCTAGTATAAAATTGCATTTAAAGTGTACCTGTTGAGAAATGCCCATTTGGATACCTACTTAAGTAGGAGGCTTCCCCATCCCCCTTGCCTTCACCGATCGAGCTCTGGGACTGGACATCCCGAACTTCTGCAAGGGCTTATCGGAAATTGCATGTGGCCGTGCTCCAATGAATGGACGCACGGCATAGGACGCCTTGCACCTGTGCAGTAGCACAAGCCACTCAGGTTGGCCTTTTTCTGCTGAGCTTGAAGGGCTTTTGCTACAGCGTGGGGGATCCTGCACAGTGCGACCGTGCTTGTTCACTGACGAAAGCATTGCCACAAACTTCCAGTGGATCCTAGCAGTGAAACCACGATATTTAAAGTGAAAGTTGGTATCCTGAATAATTTTACTGAATTCTGCTATAGGTCACTATGGTTTCTCTTTAAATGAAAAAAGTGTTTCAAAGCAAAAAATTTTGCCTCCAAATAAGTACAATCTGTATCTTGGTGTAAGTAGAACATACCGTAGTTAGGAATTTATTATATGACACATTCTGCTGGCCTTGAAGTCTTTGGAACAAGCGTATATACAAATAAAAAGATTGCAGTAATAAGTTACTACCGTATTTTTCGGACTATAAGACGCTCCGGACTATAAGACGCACCCAGGTTTAGATGACAAAAACCAGGGGGAAAAAAATATATACTAAACCTGGTGCATTTATAGTGCAGGGGTGTCTTGTAGACCTTTTTCCCCAAAGCTGTCCCTGTCTAAGCTTTAGTGCCCAGCTCCACTAACCCATCCTGCCCCCACCAGCCAGACTAAGTACCCTACATTAACCTCTGATGCCCCAGGAGTAACATTGCACTACACTAGGTTACATTTATTCCTGATGTACCACACCAGTTACTACACTAAACTAACCCACCCCTGCGGCCCTACCAGTAACTTTGCACTACACTACACTACATGACACTAGTCCCATGTCACCACCTCTGCTGCCTTATCAGTAACACTACACTACATCAAACTAACCCCTGCCTCCCCTACCAGCTACACTAACTTAACATTACAAATGCAAAGTGGATGATCTTACCTATCCAGGTGTCCATCCACACACTCTGTCCTTTCCCAACAGCCCGATCCAAGCATCTCTGCTTACTGGCTGCTGTCTTCCAATCTCCCCGTACTGGCGGTGGTTGGAGCTGAAGAGGGGCAATGCAAGCAGTGCCCATCATTAATCCCCCTGTATTGGAGGTGGTGGGGCAGAAGAGCGGTGATCCATGTGGTTTCAGTGGCTGCCAATCATCCCCCTTGTACTGGCGGCGGTGGGGCAGAGGAGCAGCGATCCACGTGGTGGCTGCAGCTGTCAATCATTACCCTTGTACTGGTCACGGTGGGGCAGAGGAACAGCAATCCACGTGGTGGCTGCAGCTGTCAATCATCCCCCTTGTACTGGTCACAGTGGGGCAGAGGAGCAGCGATCCACGTGGTGGCTGCAGCTGTCAATCATCCCCCTTGTACTGGTCACGGTGGGGCAGAGGAATAGTGATCCACGTGGTGGCTGCAGCTGTCAATCATCCCCCTTGTACTGGTCACGGTGGGGCAGAGGAACAGCGATCCACGTGGTTCCAGCGGCTGCCAATAATCCCCCTTGTACTGGTCGCGGTGGGACAAAGGAGCGGCGATCCATATGGTTCCAGCGGCTGCCAATCATCCCCCTTGTATTGGTCGCGGTGGGGCAGAGGAGCGGCGATCCATGTGGCCGCAGAGGCTGTAACGCGTACTGATGCCCTTGTACTTCTTTGTTTACCGGCGCCCCCTCATGACCATGTGCGTCAAACGTCATGAGGGGGCGCCGGTAAACAAGGAAATATAAAGGCATCAGTACTCATTACAGCCTCTGCAGCCACGTGGATCGCCGCTCCTCTGCCCCGCCGCGGCCAGTACAAGGGGGATAATTGACAGCTGCAGCCACCACGTGGATCGCCGTTCCTCTGCTGCCAGTACAAGGGGGATGATTGGCAGCCGCTGGAACCACGTGGATCGCCGTTCCTCTGCCCCACCACCGCCAGTACAAGGGGGATGATTGGCAGCCGCTGGAACCACGTGGCTCACCGCTCCTCTGCCTCACCGCCGCCAGTACAAGGGGGATGATTGGCAGTCGCTGGAACCACGTGGATCGCCGTTCCTCTGCCCCACCGCCGCCAGTACAAGGGGGATGATTGGCAGCCGCTGGAACCACGTGGATCAATGCTCCTCTGCCCCACCGCGGCCAGTACACGGGGAAGGTTGACAGCCACATGGATCAGTTCTGCATCGTTAGGGGACACATTCAGACTATAAGACGCAGGGACTTTTTCTCCCCACATTTGGGGGAGAAAAAGTGCGTCTTATAGTCCGAAAAATACGGTACATTACAATATAATGTACAAAAAGAAAGTACAAGAGAGACACATTCGGAAATATTATTATTTGGACTCTTATTTAAACACAATGATGAAAATTAGAAACTTCTTATGTAGATATGGGTATATATATCAATATCACTAAAAGATATTCTGATTTCATTCAATATAGTAGCATCCATGCATTAATTCAAATTTCATGTCAAAGACAAATGATTAAAGCGGTATTGTCACCATAAAAATCTAATTGCAACAGAAACGGGTCTGAGTGTATTAAGTGATAAAGATGCTAATCCTGCATTCAAAACTTGCAAAACTTTTTCTGCTGTTATGGTTTGTAGTTATCACATACCTTAGGAGCGCTGGCCCTAGTGCCAAACAGTGCCAAAGAGTTTAATGCTGGGAATTATTTTTATCTATAATATATTCCTCCTCTTCCATTTATTTCCCTGCCTAGCTCCTTATCAGAAAAACCCTCTGATTACTTGTGTTTACAAGCAGGGCTGAGGTGACTCAGTGATTGGATGTGTAAATAAGACAGTGCAGTTGTTAGTATACACCTCAGTGGGAGTATCTGAAGACTCTGGGAGGAGGGCAGCTAATGAATACACAATGAGCAAGAGAAGGGAGAGGGAGAAAAGAGTCAGGGAGCATATGATGTCAGCATTAGCTTGGCAAGATGGCCACTGCCTAGAATAGGATTTTATGCTTTTCCTTTATAAAATTCACAGGAATCATTACGTGGATAGCACAATAAATCTGTTATGTAGTGGCTGGATAGTGTAATGGTTAAGGGCTCTGCCTCTGACACAGGAGACCTGAGTTCAAATCTCGGCTCTGCCTGTTCAGTAAGCCAGCATCTATTCAGTAAGGAGTTTCTTGGGCAAGTCTCCTTAACACTGCTGCTGCCTACTGAGTGAGCTCTAGTTGCTGCCTCGCAAGCGCTTTGAGTCAGACAGGAGAAAGGCGCTATACAAATACTGCAATTATTATAATTATTATGTAAGTAGAAGTAGTATTTATCTACCTATATATGTGTTTTTATTTCTAAAGTATTTACCTCTGTTTATTTCATATCCAAGGATGGTTTTAAGTAAGATGGGGCCCTAGGGAAAAATAAACGTGGGACCCATTACACTTTTATACTTTATTGACCTTAAACTTGTGACCTCTACTGTCCTTGACATGTAGGCCTGGGCCATTGCCTAGTTTGACCCCATGGAAGCTCCGCCTCAGTTTATATCTGATAATCAAACCTGAGTAATGTCCAATTTCAATATCTTTAAAGTGCTGCCGATGATAAAGTTCAGTGCAATCAAATTGTTAGCGTTACTGGATTGTTGTGACCATCAAGGTTGTACAGATTGAATGAGAAGCATGCCTTACCGGTTTTCCGCTGACAGATTTCCTCTCGGAGGTGATGAAACAAAGCACTGTAACATAAAGGCGGAAGTGACGTGCCACATAAGACCGGAAGTGACGCATGCTTTGAGTACAGTTTATTGGTTAGCACTATATAGGTTTAGGTGGAATATCTCTTGTGGCTGTTGGAAAAGCGATTTCCATTTTAGCATAGTGATAAAAAAAAAAAAAAGACTGTAAGGTCTCACACTATGAACTTATTTTTGGCATTCTTGACTTTTAGGGTTTCAAAGGCAGTCAGGGTGACAGTGGTATCGATCTGAGTGCCGAATCTCGGGAGTCGTCTGCCACTTCTTCACAGCGTAGTTCTCCCTATGGGACCATGAAGCCTGAGGAGATGAACGGGACTGTCATGGTGGAGCCTAAAGCAGATTGTCCAAAAGAGCAGGGGCAGAAGCAATCTGACAAGAAGGTGAGATTGGAGCCTCTGTGTTCAGAACTGAGGGGTTGACTCCATTTTTTTTCATGGACTTTTTTTTTTTATTTAATAAACCTAAGAGCTGTTCTGGCATCCGTGTGTGTTTCTACCAGTCTTTTTCTTTGTCATCCACATCTCCAGGGTTACCAGCTAAGAGAACCAGTCTAAAACAGTTGTGTGATAATTTCACTTTGAAATGGTTATAACAGATGTCTTACCTGATTGGAATGACTGTTGGTTTATTATTTATTTTTGTTTTCAAAACTTCCAACCTGTGTTTCATGGAAGGGGTCCACGGAATAACTAATCGTGATTTAGGTGCTGGCCACAGATTCTTCCCATTAACAAAGCTTTATATTATTCTTTTGTGCATTCCTATCAGCTGCATTGAGCTCAGCCAAGATGCACTATATTGCCAAAAGTATTGGAACAATCAATCACTTCCATGGCCATAGGAATATAAAATCAAGCACATCTAGGCATGTAGATTACTTCTATAAAAATATGCGAAACAATTGTTCCCTTTAGGAACTCTGTGATCCCAGCGTGGTACCTCTAATTAAAACCATCAACCATTAGTGATGTTATAAAGTGGAAGCAATTGGAAACAGTTACTAAGCCAAGAAGGCTCACGTTATGCAAAAGTTGCCCTTTTTTCCTGCAAATTAATAGCTATGGACCTCCAAACTTTGCATGGCCTTCAGAGTACCTGTACAGTGCACGAAGATCTTTATGGAATGAGTTTCCATAGCAGCTGCATTTAAGCCTCACATCACCAAGCATCTGATGGGTGTAAAGCAATCCATCTACTGGAGTTCTGGAGATGTTTTCTGTGGCGTGATGAGTCGCACTTCTCTTTCTGACAATCTAATGAATGAGTCTGGATTTGGTGGATTCAAGGAGAACAGTACTTGCCGGACTGCTTTGTCCCCTCTTTGGTGGGGATAGGATTATAGTGCGTGGTTGTTTTTCAAAGGTTCGACCTGGCTTGTTAGTTCCAGTGAAAGGAACTCTTAATTATTCAGGATACCAAGACATTTTAGACTATTTGATGCTCACAACTTTGTGAGAACAATTTGAGGACCGCCCTTCCTGCTCCAACATGACTGCACACCGGGCTTAAAGCAAGGTCCATAAAGACAAGAATGGGCAAGTAACTGTGGAGGAACTTACTCAGATTACCGACCTCACCTCATAGAACACCTGTGAGAATGTATAAGAGCTGAGACTGCAAGACAGGCCTTCTCGTCCAATATCATTGCTTGACCTCACAAATGCTCTTTTAGAAAATGGTTAGAAATTCTTATAAGCATCCTCCTAAACCATGTAAAAAGTCTACCGCGAAGAGTTGCGTTATAGCCGCAAAAAGTGAGCCAATTCCATATTACGAGTTAAAGGACAACTTAAATGAGAGGTACGTGGAGGCTGACATTATTTCCTTTTAAGCATTACCAGTTGCCTGGCAACCCTGCTGATCTATTTAGTTGCAGAAGTGTCTGAATTACACCAGAAACAAACAGGCAGCTTATCTCGTCAGATTGAGAAAATTGTTAGAAACACCTGATCTGCTGCATGTTTGTGTAGGGTCTATGGCTAAAGGTATTAGAGGCAGAGGATCCGCAAGATAGGCAACTGGTATTGCTGAAAAGGAAATCTATTTGGCAGCTTCCATATGCCTCGCACTTCAGTTGTCCTTAAAGTATAAGATTCAGTTAATGTGTGTAAAGAAGGCAGGTGTCCCAATGCTTTTGGCAGTGTAGTGTATGATACTGATCTTCACCTGAACAATGATCTTAGTACAAATATTTGATATTACCCAGATGAAAAAAAAAAACCGTTCAGGTTTGCTGGATGTCACAGGCCCTGGAGAGCTAGTATGATTGAGGTGAGCCAGTGAGAAAGTCCATAGGAAACCGTTCTCCAATCACAACAACCTCTACGCCTTAAAGCATTATCATTGGTGGAATAGCGAGAGTAATTACTACAACCCAGCAGTTTGAGAGGGCGATGTCCACCCAATTAAGCGGAATTTCCCTGTAGACTTTCTTGCTGGCTCACCTCAACCATACTAACACCTCAGGTCCAACTTGTGTTTAAGCTAATCGTTCTCTGAGAATGGAGCTGATTTCAACAAGGACTGGTTCATTCTGCAAATGGCACTTTTTAGAGTGCAAGATTTATTTAGTGCTACTTTTTTTTCTAAGATTGACACATTTAGAACAACCAAATAACTAATCATAAAAAATAGAGCGCCTAACTCACTCATTTATCAATGTGAGGTTTGGATTAGATGTCAAGAACGGGTTTGTTAGGGGGTGTTAGTTGTCAGAAGTATTAGTATTGGCCATCAGGTAGGGGTTTACTTCGGAGGAAATTTTAGGGTTTGGGTACAGGAAAGAGTTCATGTTGGAGGGAAAGTTAGGGTTAGGTGACAGATTTGGGGGATTGGGCAAAACCGAAATAGAATGAGTGGTTTGCTGATTCTTATCAGGTGTTTGCGCCTAAGCAATTGGCATCAAATCCATACATATTCCTGTGTGTGCGTTTGTTTTTTTTTCCTTTCGGAGTGAATAAGTTAATTACTACGTTTACACGCACCACTCTTCCCTTCACCCAAAAAAACTAGCCGAGCACCGCAATGGGGGCCAGTAGTTTGTGAGCATCTTTGAGGGCCTATTAATGATGGGCCTCATTCAGTGTTCTCTGTAAAGTACTGCGGAGAAAAGTGTCAGAACTGTATAACTACTAAACCGCTACTGGTAAAGTACTGCTAAAACAAATGTCATTTTTTAGCTCACACTTTACCAGCATTGTTTACACCTCAATTCATTTTTTTCTCTCGTTGCTCTAGGATTCTGATTCTGGCCTAAACAAGGAACACAAGCCTGGTCCTATTGGCAATGAGCGATCTCTGAAGAACAGGAAAGGATCAGAAGGCACGGAGCGTCTGGAAGGCAGTGCCCCGCCTGTTAATGGTGTGGAGATTCATGTGGATTCTGGCCTACCTGTGCCACCGATTGAGTTTGGAGTTAGTGCAAAGGTGAGTGTTGGCAATCTCCCATTAGGTCAAACTTCTTATACCCACTTTTCTTTTACCAACTATAACTGGGTATAGACTGTGGACAGTCCTCCACCTGCTATTGTCTGATATTGCAATCACTTCTGTACAGGCTTCCAACAACCTGATCCATTTGTGCTTGGGGCAAAGGAAGGGGCTAGACTGAGCACCGTCAATCCCCTTCATTACATCAGAGACAGTCGTGCTTGGCATGCTTTTCAATTTTCTGCTGGCTCTACCTGCAGCAATGAATAAAATCTTCAACCACACATTTCTAGTAATAGTGTGACAGTTTCCCGCTCTAATTTTTACCTGGTTGATCCTGCCCTTACTAGTTCCTGGCAAGTGGAAGGTGACTTACAGACAGAAGCTCTCTGACTGGCATACTCTCGCTTCTCCCCAGTCTTCTCGCTCGTAGTTACGAGTCATCACGCAGATGGCTGATGCATCACTTGTAAAAGGCCCAAACTTTGCAGCTTTCACTAGTAGGGCTAGTGAAAGCCACACAGATTGGTCAGTTTGAGTGACGCTTCAGCCTTTGCCATGGGGACACGTCACTATGAGGGAGGGGGCTGGGGAGGAGCACGAGTACGCTGGGTGGGTACACTAGTAAGAGAAGAGCAGGACCAACCAGATAATTGTATACAAAATTAGGGGGAAACCATGTAACACTATTGCTCTTTTACCTAGTGATGGGTAAGAGTTTTAGAATTGGAGTTCCATTCCACTTTAACCAGGCTCCAGTTTGTCACAGAACGCAAGCAGCGGTAGAGTTGGGGGGTTGCCGCTGTTTAAAACCCATATAACGACAACATGCATCAGACCAAGTGCTGATCCTGGCAGTGCCTAGTCTACAGACATGGGAATGCTGTGCTTGTGTTTGTGAAGCTGCAGTTGGGCTACCATATTCTTCAGCATTCTGTCAAATACCCCGTATGTGTTGTCATGGCAGGTGCAAGAACACTGTCCAAACATGAGCTCATTGCTTTCACTAAATGCGCTCTGTACTGTATGCACGCTGAAACATTCTACTGTAAACTGTTCTTCCCGAGGTTAAAGTGAATGGGAACCGCATTTTTAAAAAAAAAATGAAGCAAATACTTACCCAAGGACAGGGAAGGCTCTGGGTTGTATAGAGCCTTCCTTCTCCTCTCTCGGTGCTCTATCCTGTGCTGGCTCCCCCTCCCCCCCCCCCCCCCCCCCCCAATTCCCCGCTGAAAGGGTATTTGGAAGCCTTCGGGAGCCGTGTCCTCCCAAAGACGTGCGGCTCCATACTGCACAGGCGTGAGCGCGCAAGAGAGCGTGCTTGCGCAGGTGCAGTACAGGGCCGCCCTTCTTCAGGAGCACTCGGGCTCCCTGAAGACTTCTGAAGCCTCCTTCGGCCGGGTAAAGCAGTATGTGACTAATTTAGTCAAATGCTACTGGGCGAGCCAGCACCGGAACGACTGGACCAGGAGAGGAGCCGGAAGGCTCTATAGGACCCAGAACCTTCTCTCTCCTTGGGTAAGTATCTATCTCATTTTTTAAATGCGGTTCCCATTCACTTTAACCTTCCCAGCGTTCAATTTCCCCAGGATTTCTGTGCAAACAGTGATAAAATTTATTTTTAAAACTTTTTTTTCCTGTAACTTGCCAAAATGTGTCAAGCAAGGGTCTAGTATACAGTGCAGGAGAGTATTGATGTGTATGCATGTTTATACTGTTCACAGCATGTTTTTTTGAACGGACATTTCTGTCCATACCGCTAGGAGGGTTAATGTAAATTCACTCTCGCACATTTTTTCTGAGTTCTCACAAAATCCTCTTCACTTGCCATGAAAACATATATGCAAGGTGCTTTCACTGTCTGAACCCTGCAGAATAAGGCATTCCAACCACATGTTCAGATATGTTGATGTATGGCATTTACAAACACCAGCACTCCATTCCCACATCTTTTTCACTGAAAGAGAGAAGGGACAGTCTCTTATCACTTCAATCACACTGAACATATTCTTCTGCTGTGCTGTTAATGGGGTTGTGTTGCTTCTGCAGGAGGCAGATTACTCGTTACCCCCAGGAACTACGCCTGGCCCAACTGCTAACACAAAGCTTCAGGATGCTCTGGCAAGCAAGGTAAAAGGTCTTTGCTGCTTATGCACTGGGAATGTAACCGGTTGTCTTCCAGTCTGGTGGTCCTCTGTATGTCTGCTTAAAGGGGAATTCTGCATGCTTAAAAAGTCTTCCTTAAAGAGACTCTGTAACATTAAAAAGATCCCCTGGGGGGTACTCGCCTCGGGTGGGGGAAGCCTCCGGATCCTAATGAGGCTTCCCACGCCGTCCTCTGTCCCACGGGGGTCTCGCTGCAGCCCTCCGAACAACCGGCGACTGTGCCGACTGTCAGTTCAATATTTACCTTTGCTGGCTCCAGCGGGGGCGCTGTGGCGACTTTCGGCACGGAAATAGACGGAAATACCCGATCTTCGTCGGGTCCGCTCTACTGCGCAGGCGCCGGAAACTTGCGCCTGCGCAGTAGAGCAGACCCGACGGCGATCGGGTATTTCCGCCTACTTCGGCGCCGACAGCCGTCAGAGCGCCTGCGCAGGAGCCAGGAAGGTAAATATTACGTCACCGCTGCACGGAGTGCTGCAGCGAGACCCCTGATGGATGGAGGACGGCGTGGGAAGCCTCATTAGGATCCGGAGGCTTCCCCCACCCGAGGTGAGTACCCCCAGGGGCCGTTTTGTCGTTACAGTTCCTCTTTAAGCATTTCTGACTCTTCTCTGGTCATGTATACTGTAAATATTAAAGGAATAAACTTGCAGATCCCTTAACGTGTGAACTTAGAACCCGAGGCGGCATATTGAAATCCTAATAGGACCCAGAGGCATGTCGTGTCATTCTATCGCCGCTGCCAGCCCCCCCCATGGCTCTGCTGTCCCCCCTGAAAAGATCGCCAGGCTAGCGTCAATCTTCTTGTCTCTAGCCTGCTTTGTTTACATGAGGCTTGTCAATTAGCCTCCTCCACATCACCCCCTCGATAACAGACTCACCCCGCTTCTCCGGGTACTTCCTGGGTCGCGACTTGGCTTCCTATTGGAGGAAGCTAGTAGGGGCGGGGAGCAGCAGGGGGAGCTTCTTATCGAGGAGGTGATGCGGAAGAGACTGATTGACAAGCCTTAAATAAACAAAGCAGGCTAGCGACAAGAAGCCAAAAAAAGTTGTGAATGCACAAAAAGTGTGTTGAAATAAGTATAAAAAAATAAAAGTATAAACATTTTATGCGTTTTTTGTTTTATAACACTAACCCAGTCTTTTAGTATGGTACTTAGTATTTTTCATAATGTAGTGGGATATGCAGCCTCCACTACCTCCCAAGTACCTATCATCAGAGCTAGGACCTTTCCTGCCTGCCTATCTAGTTCCTGCTGTCTTTGCTTCTGCCTAGTAATGCTGGGTGGCGCCAACATGCACTCTCACCGCCTAATATTACTCTAAGTTGGATCCCACCACAATGATGCATCCGCAAGATGGTTTAGCTTTGAAGATAGTGAAGGAGGCTTAAGTGAGAGAAAGCTCCACCCTCCGCTGTCTACAAATAAATTGGTGGAGCAGTGAGACTAGCAGAGCATGGCTAAACCAGTCTGCACTTGACCTGTTTTTTATTCAGTTTATACAGGCTTTAAAATATCTCAAAATGAGATCCTACTCAATATGTTTGCATGGCTGCTAATGAGTTATTTTTATACTGTAAACGGTCAGAGTGACCGGATTAGTATTGTAAACAGGAAGAGCAGCCATATTGACACCTGATTCTCACTGTGTTTTTGTATGTCACCTCAGGCAGGGCTGTCACAGTCCATACCTATGTTGAGGAGGGATCATCACCTGCAGCAAGGCATGAGTCTAAACCCTGTGTCCTACCCTAATGCAGACCTCACTTTAAAGGTAAGTTCCAGTCCTGAACGCCTTTAGCTCAATGCTACTTATGTCTCTGCAAAGTGAAATACCACTATTTCTGAGTAAACTACAAACCCATCCACTCACTTCTGTACCGCCTTGCTTTTTTCCCCCCTAAAACACCAGCTCGTCAGCCACGGCTTGACTAGCTGCCAAGCTGTGGGGGGGGGGGGGGGGGGGCAATCCCTATAGGTATAAAAGCTAGAGTTGGTCACTCATATAGATAAAAAACCCTGTTGGGTGGCTCTTTAATTAGAGATTCAATATATATTTATATATACAGTGAACGGTAGTGGAGGTGTTTGCTGATCCCCCACTCCGACAACGTGTCAGAGTGGTGTAGCTATTCCACATCAGACGAATCTCAAGAAATTAGGGACAGTAGTGATAGTCATGCTCGGTCTATGTTCCTTCATACATTTTACCTGCAATAATCATAGTTGAAATACATACTGTTACCTAAAAATGCTGAGATCAGACACGCCCTATGAGGTGGTCTGGTCATTACCTTCAGTATTTAAGCTAGCACCGAACAGGGTGCTACAGCTCTGACTGGGGCTATCTGCTGGGGGAAACTTTGTTGGTGGGGGGTGCACTTTACTTGATTGTATATATGTACAGCAATCTTTGATAAAGCCGTTAGGGTGAAACATGTCAGTATTCCAGTATACAAGCACTTTGTAAATAGCACTTTTGCACTATATGTACCTCAGCATTTTTAGGTAACAGTATGTATTTCAACTAGGATTATTGCAGGTAAAATGTATGAAGGAACATAGGCCGAGCAGGACTATCACTACTGTCCCTAATTTCTTGAGATTCGTCTGATGTGGAATAGCTACACCACTCTGACACGTTGTCGGAGTGGGGGATCAGCAACGACCTCCACTATCGTTCACTGTATATATAAATATATATTGAATCTCTAATTAAAGAGCCACCCAACAGGGTACTCTTATTAACTACACAGTTTTTTTTATCTATATGAGTGACCAACTCTAGCTTTTATACCTATAGGGATTGTCCTCATGGACTAAGTGTCTATATATTGTTTTTCCCTGGTATATATCTTCTCGGAAAGTGTGTCAGTCCTGACTCAGACTGGAAGTGACTGCAGTGTAACCCTCACTAATAAGAAATTCCCCCTTTTACCTCATTCATGCTCTCAGAAGCCATTTTCTGCTAGGAAAGTGCATAGGTATTAGTGTGCTTGGCACTACTGTACATACTATGTACATACATACTGTACATGTCTATCTCATCATGTCACGTCACCTCGGGCATCCTTTAACAAAAATTACCTTTTAGCGTGACCATCCTCTAGGTGTGCATTAAAGGTCCGTTTCTACAGGGATAGTGATGCTAACGCGGCTACCTAGTCGCATCGCATCACTTCCGCTGGCGCCCGCATCACTTCCGTATCTCCTGATGCGGAAGTCAATTGAGGAGATGGAACATGGCTGCGGGCTGGATTGTGTGCAAAGCCTCTCTTATTCTGATGCTCTCTGTACACTTGAACCGTTCCAGATAATGAACTTTTAACGTCTTGCCTCTTTTGTAGATGGAGTCTGCCCGGAAGGCCTGGGAGAACTCGCCCAGCCTACCAGAACAGAATTCCCCCGCAGGTCCTGGCTCAGGAATACAGCCGCCCTCCAGCGGGGGCACATCCACCGGCGTCAACTACAGCTCCTTTGGCGGGGTTTCCATGACACCCATGCCTGTTGCATCTGTTGCCCCTTCAGCCTCTCTGCCAGGTAATGCAGCTTACCTTTCCTCCTTGTTTTATGCTAGGTACACACATCGCAACTTTTTGTCATATCAACCGGTCTCAATTGATTTTTTTTTTTTGAAGTAATGATCTGAAAATCGATCCCATTATTAATTGGGAGCAGTTTGGACATGTACACACAATTTAGCTTTCCGTCAGTTTACCCGTCGATCTGACGGGAAACTGCATCGTGTGTACCTAGCATTACCCTTCTATGTTTAAAATGTTGAGATTTCTTTTATACAGTATGCGGTCTTCTCACCAGTGTGCTATTGCACATTCTTTGCAGGATCGCTTTAATGCCTGGTACTCACCATGCAATTTCCAATCAGATTAATGGCCAAGTCTGTCATTTCCGGGAGCTACGATCTGCTTTCCGCTCGTTTTTCTGATTGGTTTTCAGATCACTTCTGTGCAAAATCAATTAGAAATATGATTGGCCCGGTGAGAAATTGTTTTGACGAGTGAATTGGAGGAGAAATTGCATGGTGTGTACCAGCATGGATGTACACAGCTCGATAGTTTGACTGATTTTTGCAGTCATAATAAAAAACGACTGTCCTGCACGTACCTTCAAAGAATTGGTGCGCATTCAGTTAAAGAAAACGTGTAATTGGGGGGGGGGGGGGGGTAACCACTTCAGCCTTTAGTGTCGTTTCACCTTATGCCACCGAGCAACTTTCACCTCCCAGTCATTCGCCAATAACTTTATCACTACTTTTCATAATGAAATGATGTATATCTTGTTTTTTCCGCCACCATTTAGGCTTTCTTTGGGTGGTACATTTTGCTAAGAATTATTTTATTATAAATCCATTTTAACAGGAAGATTAAGAAAAAATGGAAAAAATGCATTTTCTCAGATTTTTGGCCATTATAGTTTTAAAATACATGCTACCGTAATAAAAGCCCATGTATTTTATTTTCCCATTTGTCCAGCCAAACATTGTGATAGGAACATAATTTAAATGGTGTAATACACCATTTAAATAATGTCCCTATCACAATTTATGGCGCCGATATTTTCTTTGGAAATAAAGGTGCATTTTTTCAGTTTTGCGTCCACTTATTACAAGCCCATAATTATAAATTAACCGTAATATACTTTAGTGCTGGGCAGCAGTGCAGGCTATCTGGATGGATATATCCGTCCAGATAGACTTAAGTGGTTAACATATATATTTTAAAGACTCTGAAGTTTCTTTAAAAAATCAGTTTTTATCTAGTTTAAAGATCATTGCCAGGCGTAAAATTCCACATTCTTGCAGCTGAACAAGGGTTTTATCACCCTCAAATCCTAGGGCAAAAATCCATGACTTTCAAAGTCGTGGATTTTACTGCCCAGGGAGGCAGAGCCTTCTGCAGTAGCTCTGCCTTTCCTCGCGTCAATCCACCGCGGATCTCCGCCTCTCTCCCGCCCCTCTCAGTGAAAAAAGACTGAGAGGGGCGGGGAGTGATGTGAGGAGAGGCAGAGCTAATGCAGAAAGCTCTGTCTCTACCAGAAAATGCTCCCCGGTTTTTGCCCCAGGGATTTGGGTGTGATAAAACCCTAATTTGGCCACGGGAATGCAGCGTTTTAGGTCTGGCAGTGATCCTTAAACTAAATAAGAGGTAAAAACTGATTTTTAAAATGGTTTCAGACTCTCTTTAAGTTAAAAAATTTTTTACGGTGGGTGTTGTCAGTTATAGTGGACCTCCATTCAACGGACCTCTTCTAATATGAAGTAATTACCTGCTGTGTCTTTACTTCCTGAAACCCTCCCGTAACCCCAGGGCTGCCGACTTCTGGCGCATTACTGCACCCCCCCTCCACCGCTATGGTATTGCTCAATATGGTGTTGCTCGATAATGGCGGAATCTGTCTCCGTGATGTTCCAATAGATCCTTCTGACCCTTCACTCTGTACTCAGAAGGGATGTGAGGAATCCTATAACTGAGAGACCTATTATGGCTGATAAAATAACATGGGAGTCATTTATATACCATGTATACTCGCATATAAGCCGACCAATGTATAAGCCAAGGTACCCATTTTTCCCCCAGAATCCAGGAAAAAGTGATTGACTCGTGTATAAGCCCCCTGCTTATGAACTGCTGGAGGGGAGAGACCACTGACCCATTAGGCACTGCAGCGCTCTACTTCTTTCAGTTTGCGACCACGATAGAAGCAATGGTCCTTAGAATGCGATCTACACAATGGGCACCCCTGGTCTAGGCTGCTAGTGAAGGTGAACAACCTTGGTTGTTTACATACTAGCTGCTGCAAAGGGGAGTGGCTGAGAGCAGTGGCATCAGCAGAGTGGGAGGTCTTAACAGAATGATTTTTCTTCGTCTGAAGTCACGCCTCCATACTGGAGAATAACTGCAAGAAGGGCATGGCTTTATCTTATAGGGCATTTTCTTGCCAGCCAAACCAATAGGTGGTACTCTATAAACATTTCAATATGAAAGTTGGGATATTTGGGATTTTCCAAATTTAAAAATCTCAGAACTAAACCCATTCAAGCATGGTACTATCCCTTGTAAACTCTTGCGTGCATCATCTGGGCGATCTCTTTCCCACTACTCTTAGTGTAGCTGTGAAAAGTTAGTTTCCCATCTGAGGAGTACATCACCAGATCACATAGGATAGGCTGCCAGTATCTCCACTAGAGAGAGTTGGACACGTACATTTATTTGACGTCATACTATTATTGATTTATATAGCACCAGCGTCTTCCGTGGCGCTGTACAACAACATACAGGGTATAACAATACAAAATAAACAATACAACCGTCAATACAAGATAACGGAGGATTACCACCAATGCAGTGAACAAATCGACTACATATTCTTACACAGGGGTGGCAGGTATGTACACCCATTACACAGCATTGTGAGACAAAAGGGGAGGAGAGCCCTGGCCAAAAGGTCTTACAGACTAAAGGTATAAGGGATAGGACAGTAGGTAAAGGGAAGCTGTGTATGAAATGGTGGACAGTGACCGAAGTGTCCTAGGTAGGAGAGTATGTTTGCCTGAAGAGGTGTGTTTTCAGATTGCGCCTAAAAAAGGTAACTGTGGGTGAGTGGCGGATATGTTGAGGGAGGGTGTTCCTTGGAGGGGATCAAGAGAATTCCTGTAAGCAGGATACGTGAATTCCTGGCAGGGGAATTCATCTTTCTTGGCCTGCTGTGTTCAGATTAGGGCAGTCTGTTTGGTACAGTCCTGCTATACATCAGGACCACTGCTCAGTGTACGTGCAGTTTGGGAATTTGCGAAGATGTAATTGTGATGTTTTGAAGGACCTTAGTGCTGTTTAGTCATATTGTTTTCCCCTGGATTTTGTTTTCAGGTAACCACATCACTCCTCTGTACCTGGAAAGCCACATGTTTCCTGGCCAGCCCCGCATCGTTCAGCAGACCATACCTCAGCAGCAGGGATACCAGCAGGTAGGAGCGGACTGCACAGAGGATAAAGCACAACCTAACTCGGTCTCTGTGATGCACCAATAGATCCTGCTGACCCTTCACTATGTACTCTGAAGGGATCTGAGGAGACGGTCTTACTGAGAGACTTCAGATTCTCCCCCTAGTGTATTTCTCTATCAATGAAGGACACAACATTACAAATGTCGTTCCTATTGAAGGGTGGACATTAAAAGGCAAGCTTAAAGCTCTGCTGTCTGCTACTCTTTACTAAGGACCGTGGGGATGTGGGAGCACCTTTGACATAGGAGACCTAGGTTTGAATCCTGGCTGGAGCCAGTATCTGGTCACTAAGGAGTTCTTGGGAAAGACTCCCTAATGCACAGAGGGGACACAGAGGTAACTAGGCAATTACACCTAAAACACAATAAAATAAGTAGTTCCATTCCACCCCTAAATTTTGCAATATCCAATACACACAAGAAAACAGGGTTTTATATGAACAGTTCTCTATTTACTCTTCAATCACAACATCTTTAAAGATTGCGGACAGGATGCGCAGTTATAATCTCAGAGTTCCAATTCACATCATAAGACTCAGGCAGTCTTATGATGTGAATTGGAACTCTGAGATTATAATTGTGCATCCTGTCCGCAATCTTTAAAGACGTTGTGATTGAAGAGTAAATAAAGAACTGTTCATATAAAACCCCTTTTTGTTTCTGTGTGTTGGATATAACTAGGCAATTAGCTGGGGAACGGGCCTCTATGTGTCCCATTTCATTGATAAATCGTCGTCGGGTAGACTTTAAGGGGGTTTTCAACTAATATTTCTATGAAACTGTAGATGGGTAAAGAATGGATGGATTAGAGACCAGTCAGGTGATATTGCTGCCCAAGTCCCATTGGAGAGGATTTCTTGGTAATGTTCTACCTCTTGTCTTTACAGGCGGCAGCAGCCCAGCAGATCCCCATCTCTCTCCACACTTCTCTGCAGGCACAAGCCCAGCTTAGTATGCGCGGAGGACTCCCGGTGTCCCAGTCACAGGAGATGTATAGCTCCATGCAGCCCTTTAGGTAACTTGGTATTTTATGTATGGCTATCATAAGTAGCGAAATACACATAGCGAAGACCTTCATATGCATACAACTTCATCGAGTCCATTATGGTTATACCTGCGGGACCCACTTTCTGTACTCCGTTTTCTAAATGTTATAAATGCATATTGTTAAGGCTCCCATACATTTCTCGATTTGCCATCGAGCAATTGGGCGATCAGCAGCAGTCTTATCGTTTGACTTGTGGCCGACACTCTGTGATCCTCCTTCACAAAGGCTAAGTTTCCACTGGAAGTATGCAAATTGCATGCAAATTTCACATCTGAAAAATGCATGCAAATGCGTAATAGCGTATGCATGGATGCAAGTTTTACATGTGAATTCAAATATGCAGTCCCAAATTTAATTTATTTTTTGTGATTTTTTTACAAAGCTGGAAATCCTATTATTGTTATTGATCACGTCTGTGAAAGTTAGTGTGTAAATGCAAAAATCAAATCGCACGTGATTTTCTGCAAGCAACATTTTCATTAAAAGTTGCTCCTCTTCCTCCTGTCTTTAGGTCCCAGGTGTACATGCACCCCAGCCTGTCCCAGCCCAGTGCTATGGTTCTGGCCAGCGGCACAGGCCTCAAGCCTCAGTACTCTCCCTTTCCAGGCATGCAGCCCCTGGAGATGGTAAAGACACAGGCAGCCTCCCCGTATCAAGCTATGAGTGGAAGTCAGCAGTTGGTGTATGAGAGCCAGCTGAACCAGGCTGCAGGAATGGGTGCCTCTCAGATGATGGACTCGCCACTCACCCAGGTAAATATAGGTTACTGTGAGGTCAGCCTGGGTGGATTAGATACACATTTATTGATGCTAATACCATTGATTCTTCTTTGCAGTTAACCATGCCAATGGCGGGCTCTCAGCTTCAGATGCCTCGGTACAGTTCTGGGCAGCAGCCGCTGCTTCTGCCACAGTCTATCCAGCTGCCACAGGGACAGAATCTGCCTGTCGGCGCCCCGAGGAGGATGCAGCCGTCAGTCTTGACGACGGGCCGAGAAGTAAGTGGACGCTTGATGGGAACCTATTCCAAAATATCTTGAAGTCCAGAGTATGAGTCTGAAATTGCAGTTTAATGTAGGAATCAATATGAATTGTACTGCAAGCTCTGACTTGGGCAGTGCTACACACACCACACTTTGCACTGCATTTGTTGTATTGTACACAGGATTGTTGATCCCCTGACGAAGCCCTTCAAGGGGCGAAACGTATTGGGTTTTAAGGTGGGCCCTTGGATGTAGGCCGGAAGGTTTTGTCTTGGGGAAGGCATTTGACTAGGAACAGGACTTCTCATGTGCACAGCTGTGCTGCTCAGGCACAGACAGCTCAAGCAATCTGACTTATCCAGTACCCCCCTTCTTAGCTATACATATATATTGATATACCCTTATACAGGTGTTCTGGGTGGTCATTGACAGTGCTCCGGTTTTGACAGGTGCTGGGATCATTGTATCTCCTTGTGCTGTGTTGCACTGTCATACAGGAATCCAATGACTTCCCCTAACCTAGCACTGGCTGCACTTTCAACTGTTTTTGTGTTGTTTGCCCCGCACCTGCACTTTCTGTGAGCCCAATTTTAAACCTACCCATTAAAAGCTAAGTTTTAATATTTTTCACATGAGCCTTTTAGTCGCAGTTTTCTTCTGTTATAAACGTAGGAATCATTTGATCACAATCCTTTTGAACTCCAATCGGGATGGATTATTCAACTTTGCATATTGACCCATGTATCCACGTCTTAAAGGGAACCAGAGACGAAGCACTCTCATTTATTTTACCCTATATATCAGTAGGGACATTCGAGAAAACGCCTACCCTGCTTTCTGTTTCATTCTGCACTGCACAGCTTGTTTCTTATCAGCCCTGATAAAATCCCCAACTGAGCATTGTCTAGCTTTGCTCAGGAATCTTTTTAGCTGAGTCTGTGTTTTCTGGTGTCTTTTCAAGCCCCAAGCCTGCCCTCTGCTGGCTCTACTCAGGAATCATTATAGCTGAGTCATTTTATCAGGGCTGATAAGAAATAAGCGGTGCAATGCAGAATGAAACAGAAAGCAAGATAGGTGTTTTCTCTAATGTCCCCACTGATATATATGGTAAAATACATGAGGGTGCTTTGTCTCTGGTTCTCTCTAAAGAAAACCTGTATCGAAAAAAACCCCTCTATTTACCTTGGGAGGGGGAAGAGCCGTTAGTGCTCCTGTGCAGGATTGCGGAAGGTAAATATTGCCCACACCCTTGTCAGGATTTGTCGAGGGACTTTCAGGGGAGCCAAACAATGGATTTCCACCAACTTCAGAGCACAAGGAAGCCTCATTGGGAATCTGAGGCTTCCCCCTCCCAAGGTAAATATCCCCCAGAAGGTTTTTTTCTTAGTCTCTTTAAGGAAATCACAAGTTAGCGGAAAATGGCACTTTGTGAAAAAAAAAACAATACATATCAATTTCCGCTAATTTGTGACAAAAAATAAAATCTTCTATGAACTCATCATACACCTAACAGAATACCTTGGGGTGTCTTCTTTCTAAAATGGGGTCACTTGTGGGGTTCCTATACTGCCCTGGCATTTTACGGGCCCAAAACCGTGAGTAGTCTGGAAACCAAATTTCTCAAAATGACTGTTCAGGAGTGTAAGCATCTGCAAATTTTGATGACAGGTGGTCTATGAGGGGGCAAATTTTGTGGAACCGGTCATAAGCAGGGTGGCCTCTTAGATGACAGGTTGTATTGGGCCTGATCTGATGGATAGGAGTGCTAGGGGGGGTGACAGGAGGTGATTGATGGGTGTCTCAGGGGGTGGTTAGAGGGGAAAATAGATGCAATCAATGCACTGGGGAGGTGATCGGAAGGGGGTCTGAGGGGGATCTGAGGGTTTGGCCGAGTGATCAGGAACCCCACACGGGGCAAATTAGGGCCTGATCTGATGGGTATTTGTGCTAGGGGGTGACAGGAGGTGATTGATGGGTGTCTCAAGGTGTGATTAGAGGGGGAAATAGATGCAAACAATGCACTGGCGAGGTGATCAGGGCTGGGTTCTGAGGGCGTTCTGAGGGTGTGGGCGGGTGATTGAGTGCCCTAGGGGCAGATTAGGGTC
Organism: Hyperolius riggenbachi; assembly: GCF_040937935.1. Lineage (NCBI taxonomy): Eukaryota > Metazoa > Chordata > Amphibia > Anura > Hyperoliidae > Hyperolius > Hyperolius riggenbachi. Next base: position 272,031,430 of record NC_090653.1, read on the forward strand.
TAATCTGATGGGTAACAGTGACAGGTGGTGATAGGGAGTGATTGGTGGGTAATTAGTGGGTGTTTAGAGGAGAGAGCAGATGTAAACACTGCACTTGGGAGGTGATCAGATGTCGGATCTGCGGGCAATCTATTGGTGTGGGTGGGTGATCAGATTGCCCGCAAGGGGCAGGTTAGGGGCTGATTGATGGGTGGCAGTGACAGGGGGTGATTGATGGGTGGCAGTGACAGGGGGTGATTGATGGGTGGCAGTGACAGGGGGTGATTGATGGGTGATTGATAGGTGATTGACAGGTGATCAGTGGGTTATTACAGGGAAGAACAGATGTAACTAATGCACTGGCGAATTGATAAGGGGGGGTCTGAGGGCAATCTGGGCGGGTGATTGGGTGCCCGCAAGGGGCAGATTAGGGTCTAATCTGATGGGTAACAGTGACAGGTGATGATTGATGGCTGATTGATGGGTAATTAGTGGGTGTTTAGGGTAGAGAACAGATGTAAACACTGCACTTGGGAGGTGATCTGATGTCGGATCTGCGGGCGATCTATTGGTGTGGGTGGGTGATCAGATTGCCCGCAAGGGGCAGGTTAGGGGCTGATTGATGGGTGGCAGTGACAGGGGGTGATTGACAGGTGATCAGGGGGATAGATGCATACAGTACACGGGGGGGGGGGGTCTGGGGAGAATCTGAGGGGTGAGAGGGGGGGTGATCAGGAGGGGGCAGGGGGGGGGAGGATAGAAAAAAAATAGCGTTGACAGATAGTGACAGGGGGTGATTGATGGGTGATTGATAGGTGATTGACAGGTGATCAGTGGGTTATTACAGGGAAGAACAGATGTAACTAATGCACTGGCGAATTGATAAGGGGGGGTCTGAGGGCAATCTGGGCGGGTGATTGGGTGCCCGCAAGGGGCAGATTAGGGTCTAATCTGATGGGTAACAGTGACAGGTGATGATTGATGGCTGATTGATGGGTAATTAGTGGGTGTTTAGGGTAGAGAACAGATGTAAACACTGCACTTGGGAGGTGATCTGATGTCGGATCTGCGGGCGATCTATTGGTGTGGGTGGGTGATCAGATTGCCCGCAAGGGGCAGGTTAGGGGCTGATTGATGGGTGGCAGTGACAGGGGGTGATTGACAGGTGATCAGGGGGATAGATGCATACAGTACACGGGGGGGGGGGGTCTGGGGAGAATCTGAGGGGTGAGAGGGGGGGTGATCAGGAGGGGGCAGGGGGGGGGAGGATAGAAAAAAAATAGCGTTGACAGATAGTGACAGGGAGTGATTGATGGGTGATTAGGGGGGTGATTGGGTGCAAACAGGGGGGTGGGAAGGGGGGGTGTCTGAGGGGTGCTGTGGGCGATCAGGGGGCAGGGGGGGAGAAATCTGTGTGCTTGGGTGCAGACTAGGGTGGCTGCAGCCTGCCCTGGTGGTCCCTCGGACACTGGGACCACCAGGGCAGGAGGCAGCCTGTATAATAGGCTTTGTATACAATACAAAGCCTATTATACACTATTACAGCGGCGATCCGGGTGCTAGTAACCCGCCAGCCGTTCGGAAGCGAGTTACAAGGGGGCGGAGCCAGTCGCCAGCGGCTGATCGCGTCACGCATTACCACGCCCGCAGCCGCCCCCGCCGATGGGCGTATTGCAGTCGTTTAGGCCCGGACTTTGCCGCCGCCCATCTGCTGGGGGCGGTCCTCAAGTGGTTAATGTTCCTGCACTAGCAAGAATGCGTAAAAAAAGTACGCAATGCGGGCCGCCGACCTCCGAGGTCAGCAAGCTGCCAGCGGGGGACTGGAGCAGCAGTGAGTGACTACGAGGGCACAGGATGGCTGCATGGGGCTGCGGGGACTCCAAAAAGGAGGGTGAAGGCAAAGGATAAAGAGGCGCCCAGAGAAGATAAAATGCATTAAAAACAAATAAAATGAAAAAAGTGAGGTGGCTTACATCAATGAAGACAAATTCACGTATTAATATAATTTTATTGCACTGGCAACACGTTTCGTGGGTGCATACCCACTTCCTCAGGCCAAATAGCAGTGCCTAATAGTGCTTGTAGCCACAAATAATTGGCCGGATAGCGATGTAAAAAAATCAACATATATGGGCTCTTTTAGTAAACTAGTATGATCTCCTGTCTGTTGTAATTTGCCTCACATTATACCCATTTATACTTAGGGCTGGTTCACACTACAAGAGCTTTTCTAAGGACTTGTGATTTAAAAAAAAATATCTGTTATGCTATGGGTGTGTTCACACTGGAGCAGTGTGATTTTATAAAAATTACCGATAGCATTGCATTAGCAAGAGGTTTTCAAATCACTAGCTTTAAAAAAAAAAAAAAAAAAGCTCTTGTAGTGTGAACCTGCCCTTACTAATCACACTATCCATTTTCTTGGATGCACAGTGCCTTTCCTAGGGGCTGCTACTATTTTGGTTCTCTTCCCCTATATTGCATCGTACAGGCGTGACAAATGGCCATTAACTGTAATGTACACCTCTGTGTCTGCATTTTGTAAACATTGATATGTATATCTAATGTTTAGTCGCCTTACCTGCTATATTGCTTTGTTATACCTGTAGTCCTTGCCTTTTTTATACTTTTTTTTTGGGGGGGGGGGGGGGGGATTGTCGAGTTTTTTTGTCTCTGTTTTAATTCTAAGCATTACCTATTGTTTCCCACAGTCATCACAGATGGAGATGAAGGGTTTTCACTTTACAGATAGCAAGCAGGGTATGCAGACCTCAGTGCAGGGGCAGCACTCTTACCGGTAAGTACCGCTGCCTCAGTTTGTGCTGCTCTTTTGTGTGCGTTTGTGCATGGATCATCTGTATTTTACGTTTCAGCATTTCCTGTCCTGTTACCATGCTAGTTTTTACAGTCTTGGTCTGCTGTAAGTTTTTGTGTAGTTAGATATCTGCTGGCTGTCATCACTGATCTTTGTAATGGTGTTCACTTGTTTGCCTTGAGTTACCGAGTAAGCAGCAAGCTCTACTGCGTTACTGTCTCAAGTATATACGGAGCCACATGAGCAGTGGTGCACTGTCTACAGCTTAATAAATAAAATGGCTTATTTCTTAAAATATTCATTTATAAATGAGTCTGTCAGCCCTTTTCAAAATCTTAAGCCCCGTACACTCAGATAGATTTCTGCGATCCGGCAGGGATCGGTATACAATCTTTTCGGCAACAAAGCAGTGCAGACAATGTACAAATGTCACTAGTCTCCAGGCTAGCGGCACATCTGTTGCGATCTAGGGGGCATAGGGAGAATCTGCCTGACAGAGCAGATTCCTGCAGGGGAGAGGGGAGAACAATGCTATCAGACATTGGATATTGCTAAAGATTAGGCATCTCGGTCAATATCTAGAATGTTAAGTCTCAGGGAATCTATGTACAGCCCCAGATCTCAGGGAATCCATGTACAGCCCCAGATCTCAGGGGATCTATGTACAGCCCCAGATCTCAGGGGATCTATGTACAGCCCCAGATCTCGGGATCTATGTACAGCCCCAGATCTCAAGGGATCTATGGACAGCCCCAGATCTCAGGGAATCTATGTACAGCCCCAGATCTCAGGGAATCTATGTACAGCCCCAGATCTCAGGGAATCTATGTACAGCCCCAGATCTCAGGGTATCTATGTACAGCGCCAGATCTCAGGGTATCTATGTACAGCTCCAGATCTCAGGGTATCTATGTACAGCCCCAGATCACAGGGGATCTATGTACAGCTCCAGATCTCAGGGTATCTATGTACAGCCCCAGATCACAGGGGATCTATGTACAGCCCCGGATCACAGGGGATCTATGTACAGCCCCGGATCACAGGGGATCTATGTACAGCCCCAGATCTCAGGGGATCTATGTACAGCCCCAGATCTCAGGGGATCTATGTACAGCCCCCGATCTCAGGGGATCTATGTACAGCCCCCGATCTCAGGGGATCTATGTACAGCCCCAGATCTCAGGTGATCTATGTACAGCCCCAGATCTCAGGGGATCTATGTACAGCCCCAGATCTCAGGGGATCTCTGTAAATTGTCAAGTCTCGGAATCTCTGTGGTCACCAGCTCAACTCAATGAGAATAAAGAACCGTACATTGAGAGACAAGTCCTTTGTGCCTTATGAACTTTTCCTCCCCACACACTCCAGCACCCCTCTACACCTGCATAACTCATAAGGTTATTTTCAACAATTCATCTAAGTTGAAAAAGGTGGCCGATCTGACATACCTTGTTGTTTAATACATTTGTATACAAGTGTGAAACCCTTCAGCATTTAGAAGGTTATATTCCGTAAATGCTTATGACCTCTGACTGAGATGGGCAGATAAGTTCGTTTTTCAATACCGTATATACTTGAATACTAGTCGACCTTCTGTATAAGGCGACTCCAAAATTCAACCCTTCTAAGCTGTAATTTTTTATTGACTCAAGTTTAAGTCTACTTAGCAAAGTTAATAGCCATTCACTTTGCAGCTAATACCTCCTCCAGGCCCCCAAATGCTGCCATTATTCACTCCCCTTTCTGCAGCCCAGTATTCCCACCCCCCCACCCCTTTCCTTGGTTATTGTTGTGGTCAGGACTTTGACATGTGCTTTCTTGGCATTTCCTTTTCTCAAAGTGTCACCGCTGGGTAAATTGCTACAAATGGGAATGTCACTATTAGTACACACATTACTCAGTGTGCTCATTGATGCTTGTGTATAAGTCGACAACTGTAATTTTATGAACTGAATCAGAATTTCTAGACTTAAACTTGTGTATACAGTAAGTTTATTCTTCAATCTTCAGAGAAATGAGAGACAGCGAGGCACTGCTCCTGTACAAGCCCTTTAATTTGGTTGGGCAGACACAGTGGTTACAAGCAGTGGTGGTGATAATCTTGATTTCCAGCAATATGGCCAATCATCCTGTACTGTTATGATGCTTAAAGGACACTTTAAGTGAGAGGTTTATGGAGGCTGCCGTATTTATTTCCTTTTAAACAATGCAGATTGCCTGGCTGTCCTTCCTGAAATTACTGACCAGTCAGATTCTGCCTTGATGTAAAGATTTAGCTTTTTTCCCCTCCCTCCATGTTCCCATTGGCTGCTCAACTGATAATGTGACTCTTCTTCAGCTGTCAGTAGGTTTGCCTTAAAGAAAACCTGAACTGAACATTAAAAGTCAAAATAAACATACACAGGTCATACTTGCCTCCTGTGTAGTCTACTCCTCAATCTCTTTCTCCTCTCCTGCGTCCTGTTTGTCCACTGTGATCAATGGAATTCTCTGTCCTCCATTTTGAAAATGGCCATTACCCCGTAACAGCTTCCTGGTCAGCACACTGTTACACTGTAACATTGCCCACTTGAGCCATAGGGAAACATGGACATATCAGTTCTCCTCTCAGCTGCAACTGACAGCAACTGATATATAACTGACAGCAACTGATATATTTCAGTTCTGACAAAATGTTGTCAGAACTGGAAGGGATCACTGTAAGAAGAAAATGATGAGCTTCTGAGAGGAACTGGCGGCAAGGTAACTATGTAATGTTCGTTTGAAGTTACCTCATGTGTTTATTTTAAATAATTTTAGTCAGTACAGGTTCTCTTTAAAGTATATCGGAGCTGAGCAAGAACATTAAGCTTTACTTACCTTGGGCTTCTTCCAGCCTCCAGAAATCTTATTGGGTCCAGCGCTGCATTTCGGCTGCCCCCTCTGTAAGATTGTGAACACAGCTGGGTCGCGGTCTTCTGCACATGCACGGGCATGACTCTCGATCACGCTCCCATCTCTGGGAGCCTTCTGCACTTGCACAGTTCACAAAGACTTCTGCATGTGTAAAAGCCCTTGACCCAGCTGTGATCGCATTCTTACAGAGGGGACAGCAGCACCCTATAAGGCAGTCATGGCTAGCCTTGGCACTCCAGCTGTGACAAAACTACAAATCCCATCATGCCTCTGCCTCCCCAAGTTATGCCTTGAGCTGTCAGAGTATTGCAATGCCTCATGGGACTTGTAGTTCTACCAAAGCTGGAGTGCCAAGGTTAGTCATCACTGCTATAGGCTAAGACTTCTAGGGGCTGGAAGAAGCCAAAGGTAAATAAAGCTTAACTTCTTTTTTCCCCCTGCTAAGATAACCCTTAAACACTCTATAGGAGGTATTGTTGATCATCAAAGGTTGCTGAAGGAATCTGAATGATGTAGAATGTATTCTTTACTGTCATAACATTCTTGTGTGCATGACCATCACTGCTGTGCTTACACGATGCTGTGTGCAGCATGCCCCTGGCACATAGGCACGTGTAAAGATCTGCTTCACCTGGTCAACTGACTGTGTTTTGGCCAACTTGGTGTATTTTGGGTCTTTTAACGCTTTACCTCCGCATGGCCTCTTTGCTCATGACTCCAGTTGGTCAGGCGTGCACTGACTCATGCCGCTGGCGGATCAAGGCAGGATATGCCTCCACTCTGTCTCTTCTAGTCACCCATCTCATCTGTCTGTCTCCAGCATAGTCCTTACTCTCTTCAGGCGCCAGTAGCTGTGGTTGTGTGCGTTACCTGCTCTGAAACCGTTGCCTTTCATTTTAAGGCCAGGTTCAGCTAGCCCCAGTGGGAAGTCTCCAGGACCGGTGCCCTCTGCAAACTTGGGACACTACGCTCAACAGGTAAAAGCCCTGTGATCAAGTGGCCCTTCTACTGCAATCTGTGCATAGACTCTGTCCACTCATGGACAGGCAGCAGAGGAGACCTTAAAGAGAACCCTTCCCTCCTCGCCTCCCTGCTGTGTGCTAAGTTTGGCCGGTTTGGATTCTTGGCGAAACCTCCGGCCAGATCTCGTGGTCGTATATCCTGCCTGCTCAGTTCCGTTGCATGCTTAAAAACTTGTCTCTTGAATGAGCTTTTCCGCTATAACGTGGTAAATAGTTTACGTTTAAACGTTTGCTGTTTTTGTGGTCCGTGAATGTCTTGTAAGTTGTGTCGATACCGCTGTTACGTCTTCCAGTATTCCTGAATTGTATTTTTGGCTTACAAAAGGGAATGTATAATTTTTTGGTAAGGAAATTCACGTTGGGGACACAGACTACAATACAAATGCTTGAGGGTTCTCCCAACTATTCAGAACCGAAACAAGAATACTAAAGTTTCTGGATTTAAAGAAAATAATTGTAGTCAACATAACATAATGAATACAATTACTTACAGTGATGTGAAAAACTATTTGCCCCCTTCCTGATTTCTTATTCTTTTGCATGTTTGTCACACTTAAATGTTTCTGCTCATCAAAAACCGTTAACTATTAGTCAAAGATAACATAATTGAACACAAAATGCAGTTTTAAATGATGGCCCTGTGTGAAAAAGAAATTTCCCCCTGAACCTAATAACTGGTTGGGCCACCCTTAGCAGCAATAACTGCAATCAAGCGTTTGCACTAACTTGCAACGAGTCTTTTACAGCGCTCTGGAGGAATTTTGGCCCACTCATCTTTGCAGAATTGTAGTAATTCAGCTTTATTTCAGGGTTTTCTAGCATGAACCGCCTTTTTAAGGTCATGCCACAACATCTCAATAGGATTCAGGTCAGGACTTTGACTTGGCCACTCCAAAGTCTTCATTTTGTTTTTCTTCAGCCATTTAGAGGTGGATTTGCTGGTGTGTTTTGGGTCATTGTCCTGCTGCAGCACCCAAGATCGCTTCAGCTTGAGTTGACGAACAGATGGCTGGACATTCATCTTCAGGATTTTTTGGTAGACAGTAGAATTCATGGTTCCATCTATCACAGCAAGCCTTCCAGGCCCTGAAGCAGCAAAATAACCCCAGACCATCACACTACCATCATCATATTTTACTGTTGGTATGATGTTCTTTTGCTGAAATGCTGTTACTTCTACGCCAGATGTAACAGGACACGCACCTTCCAAAAAGTTCAACTTTTGTCTCGTCGGTCCACAAGGTATTTTCCCAAAAGTCTTGGCAATCATTGAGATGTTTTTTTAGCAAAATTGAGACGAGCCTTAATGTTGTTTTTTCTTAAAAGTGGTTTGCGCCTTGGATATCTGCCATGCAGGCCGTTTTTGCCCAGTCTCTTTCTTATGGTGGAGTCGTGAACACTGACCTTAATTGAGGCAAGTGAGGCCTGCAGCTCTTTAGATGTTGTCCTGGGGTCTTTTGTGGCCTCTCGGATGAGTTTTCTCTGCGCTCTTGGGGTAATTTTGGTCGGCCGGCCACTCCTGGGAAGGTTCATCACTGTTCCATGTTTTTGCCATTTGTGGATAATGGCTATCACTGTGGTTTGCTGGAGTCCCAAAGCTTTAGAAATGGCTTTATAACCTTTACCAGACTGATAGATCACAATTACTTTTGTTCTCATTTGTTCCTGAATTTCTTTGGATCTTGGCATGATGTCTAGCTTTTGAGATGCTTTTGGTCTACTTCTCTGTTTCAGATAGCTCCTATTTAAGTGATTTCTTGATTGAAAAAGGTGTGGCAGTAATCAGGCCTGGGGGTGACTACAGAAATTGAACTCAGGTGTGATAAACCACAGTTAAGTTATTTTTTAACAAGAAGGGCAATCACTTTTTCACACAGGGCCATGTAGATTTGGAGGTTTTTTTTCTCACTAAATAATAAAAAACGTCATTTAAAACTGCATTTTGTGTTCAATTATGTTATATTTGACTAATAGTTAATGGTTTTTGATGAGCAGAAACATTTAAGTGTGACAAACATGTAAAAGAATAAGAAATCAGGAAGGGGGCAAATGGTTTTTCACATCGCTGTAATTAGCCAGCATTTGCCCATTGTAAAATCTTTCCTGTTCCCCAATCTACTTTCTGAAATACGTAAAATGCGGCAACATCTTTAGTACTAACAGGTTGCAGAATGTTTCATCAGAAAAGATCTCTGGGTCTGTCAGCGCTTCTCCCTTTAATTTCCCAATAGCTTTATCACTATTTATAACAACAAAATGATCTGTATCTTGTTTTTTTCACCATCAATTAGGCTCTTTCTGGGTGCTACATTTTGCTAAGAATTATGTTAATCTACATGCATTTTAATGGGAATAGTAAGAAATAAAACCTATTTTTCAGTTGTCAGCCATTGTATTTTTAAAATAATTTCTGCTGTAATTAAAACACACATTTTATTTGCCCCAGTTGTTACACAGTTTAAATTATGTCCCTATCACAATGCACGGCTACAACTACAATATTTTATTAGGAAATGTGTATTTTTTAAGTTTTGCGTCCATCACTAATTACAAGCCATTATTTGTAAAAATAACATTAATATTCTCTCATGACATAAATCATATTAAAAGAAAGTTTGGCGCAAAAGCGTGGCGGGTGATTCTGACGAGGTATGTATGTTTACGCCCCTGGGACTTTAGATGAAGTCCTATGTGGGGTAGATATACTGCCCCCGGGACAAGAAGTAGTTAAAGGGAACCAGAGACGAAGCACCCTTGTGTATTTTACCATATATATCAGTAAGAACATTAGAGAAAACACCTACTGTGCTCTCCGTTTCATCCTCACTGCTAAAAACGTCTGTTATCAGCTGTGATAAGAATCCTGGACTGAGCATTCAGTCTGGCTTTGCCGGGAATAATTATCGCAGAGTCATTATAGCAGAGCCACAAGGGGGCAGGCTTGATCTTGAAAAGACACTAGAGAAGACAGACTCAGCTATAATCTTTCAGTAGCAAAGCCAGACTGAGTGCTCAGTCAGGGATTCTTATCAGAGGTGATAACAGTCAGATTAAACAGAGAACAATGAAACAAAGAGCAGATTCGGTGTTTACTGTCATGTTCCCACTGATTTATAAGGTAAAATACATGAGGGTGCTTTCTCTGGTTCTCTTTAAAGTGTACCTGTATTAAAAAAAAAAAAAAAAAAAAAAAAAAGTGCCACAAATGAGTACTTGCCTAGGTAGAGGGAACCTTCTGGATAATCTAGAGGTTAGCCCCTTCTCCTCACCGTTCCAGTGATGAGACTTCCCAAAGCTCATTGGCAATCGCATTGTCCTGTGCAGTGCTGCCATTCTTGTTCTCGTACAGGAGCACGCCCACAAACTTATGAGGGTTCCAGTGCTGCATTGGTGGTCGGGAGAAGGGCGTGGAAAGCTTTTTGGAGCATCCAGAAGCTTCCTTCTAAATAGCTAAATATGACTCGGTGATATCCTAGGTTTACGGTTATTTAAAAAAAAAACCTTACCGTTAGTGTGGGTATGACTTCAATACAACAGACACTAATTTACTAACCTTTTAGCAACCTGACTAGTTAACCTGCTGGGCGGTCTGGACGAGCACAGCTCGTCCAGTACCGCCGGAGGCTGCCGCTCAGGCCCTGCTGGGCCGATTTGGCTGAAATAAAAAGCAGCACACGCAGCCGGCACTTTGCCAGCCGCGTGTGCTGCCTGATCGCCGCCGCTCTGCGGCGATTCGCCGCGAGCAGCGGCGAAAGAGGGCCCCCCTAGCCGCCTGAGCCCTGCGCAGCCGGAACAAAAAGTTCCGGCCAGCGCTAAGGGCTGGATCGGAGGCGGCTGACGTCACGACGTCGGCTGACGTCGATGACGTCACTCCGCTCGTCGCTATGGCGACGATATAAGCAAAACAAGGAAGGCCGCTCATTGCGGCCTTCCTTGTTTATTCTGGGCGCCGGAGGCGATCGGAAGATCGCCTCCGGAGCGCCCTCTAGTGGGCTTTCATGCAGCCAACTTTCAGTTGGCTGCATGAAATAGTTTTTTTTTTTATTAAAAAAAAACCCTCCCGCAGCCTGCCTGGCGATCTTAATAGAACGCCAGGCAGGTTAAAGTGAACCAGAGACGAAGCACCCTAATGCCTAATGTATTTATTTTACCATATATATCAATGAGAACATTAGAAAAAACACCTACCCTGCTCTGTTTCATCCTTCACTGCTCAGCCTGCTTGTTACCAGCCCTGATAAAATCCCCAACTGAGCATTCAGTCTGGCTTTGCTACATCCAGGGAAAAAAACAAAACAAAAATCCACTTACCGGGGGCTTCCTCCAGCCCCTCACAGCCATCCTGTGTCCTCGCCGCAGCTCCGTTGGCTCCCGGTCTACTCACGGTCTACTCCGCCTCACCAGGTCGGCTTCTTCTGCGCTTCACCGATGACGTCATCAGCACTGCGCAGGCAAAGAACTACTGCGTCTGTGCAGTACAGTCCTGATGACGTCAGCGTGGAGCGCAGAAGAAGCCGGCCTGGGGAGGTTGGCTTCTGCAGCAGAGTAGACCGGAGCTGCGGCGAGGGCACAGGACGGCTGCCGGGGGCTGGAGGAAGCCCCAGGTAAGTGGATTTTTTTTTTTACCAGGATGTATCTTTAAATACATTATTTTCATGGTAATTAACAGTATCTGGGGCTTTCATCAAACACTTTTTATCATAGAACTGTGCTGATTCATATGCATGAATGCACTACAGTGTCTGTTTTTTTAATTTTCGAACATTCTGATCGATTTGTTAAGTCGATGGGTTGAAAGACTGCATTGCGTATGGCCACCTTTAAGCGTAGCTGAAGTGAAAAAAAAGAAATGACCTCAGTAGTGGGAAGCCACTGGATAATCTGGAGGCTTTCCCGATGATGTTACGCCTCTCCATTCCTGCGCTGGGACCCTTTGAAACGAGTGCTGTTATTACAGCGCAGGAGATTTGGCCGCAGCCGGCGCCACCATAGGCCGTAATAGGAATTACGTCTATAGCGGCGCACAGTCAGTAACTTCGGCGTCAGAAGACAGAGCTGAAGTTGCTTCCAAAACACTGCAATTCGCCTTCCAGCAATAGCTGGAAGCCGAATTACATAATTCCCCCCTATCCGCGTGGACCTGGAGGGGGAATAGTATTAAACGCCGCCGGGAACTTGTGCAGCAGCAGTATAAGCCATAGCGGCTGTATCCTGTGCCCAAGTCTCCCGGCGCCCAATTCATATGTATGCCTTTGAAAGTATTGGACAATAATGTAGAATATGGTGCTTGCAGCCACCCTTCCCACAGTGTTCAAGCTCGTCACTCTAATGCAGTTGTGTCCAACAACACCTCTGTGTTACAGAAGTCACAATGTTACAGAGCCACTCCTGCACAGCTTTTTCCTCCGTGAATGACCGCACCCCTCATTGATTTGACACATGCCCAACTAACTATACCCTGTTGTTTTCTATAAACTCATCTTATGCTTACCACATAGCAGTAAAAAAAGACCAGCAAATGACACTTCAGCTAAATGTCACTCTTTTATTTGTGTTATTTGCCTACAAAGTACAAAAATGAAACCCATTTAATCCTAATTAATTTTAAAAAATGCATCTCTTCAAGATTAATTATGCTTAAAATATTTTCCTGATTTAAAAAAAAAAAAAAGTATACATTCCCTTTACAGCAGAGTTCCCCAACCCTGTCCTCAAGGCCCACCCACAGTACATGTTTTGCAGAAAACCACAAACATTCACAGGTGGGGTAATAAGTGTCTCAGCAGAGCTGATTATCTACCTGTGTGAATTTCTACAAAACATGCACTGGTGGTGAGCCTTGAGGACAGGGTTGGGGAACACTGCTTTACAGGACCTGTATAAGGAGGGGGCTCCCTTAGGAAACACTAGTAAGGATATCTGTAACCACCAAAAAATATACCAGTACTTATACTCCTTGAAGAAGAGGAAATGTTCTGGATCCCATAGAGCCTTCCTGGTCCTGTCTGCCTCCCCTCATTCCACCTCTGGGCCCCTGTTGCAGCAATCTGACTTTATTGTCCAAGAAGCCTTCTGGTCTCCTCGGAAGACTTTGGAAGGTTTTGGGTCCCCAAGTACTTCTGAAGATGAGCGGCTCCGTACCGTGCAAGTGCAGACTCATGCATGTTCAGAATGGAGCTGCTCGTCTTCGGAAGAAGTAACCGGAGTACTTCCAAAGCCTTTTGAGGAGACCTGAAAATGCAGCCAGTGGGAAATTTAGAACACTGGACAGTGAGGAGACCGAGAGAGGACCACAAAGGCTCAATAGGATCGAGAGCCTTCCCTCCTCTTAGGTGAGTATCTAATTTTTTTTTAAGGTGACTACTGGTGTCCCTTAGCCAGTGTTTCCTCTGGGCACCTTACCATATATGGGTCTCTGACCAATGGGGGTTTTCTCTTAAAAAAAAAAATACACATACTCATCTAAAGCTTGTCTCTTCTTCCATAATAGGTGAAACCAAGACCTGACGACAGCAAATGTGGCCTGGGCTCCCCAAAGCTATCTGAGCAGTCTACAGCCAGCCGGATGAAGCCTGTACGGACCGGGGCCATCAAGCCTTCCGTGGCAAAAATGGAGGAGAGCGCCGCATAAGAACAGGCTCCTTTTTTTTCCTTTTACAATTTTTTTTTTCTTTTTGTAAATACCGAATAGTTCTTATCGCCTCCCATCCACACTTTGCTTCCTTCAATTCCTATTGGATTCTTCCGAATTTGAGCGCCTCCCACATTACCTCCACGATCACATGGACAGACGGACAATAATGCCCCGGGACAGTTTGAGAAACTACCTTGTATCTACGTTCCTTAGTTTCTTCTTGCTGAATGGACTCCTCTGTTTGAACAGGAGCGACCTCAACCCCCTTCACCTCTACCGCCCCCGACTCTTCCACCCTTCTCTTCTCCACGCACCAACAGTCGGAAAACCTTCACCGCCATATCCCCCGCGTCTGTTTTGTATCTGATCCGACACAGAGCGGCGGATCCGCCTCACCTCATTTCTTAAACCTCATTTTAAATTTACTCCGTTCTCCTAACTTTATTTTTTCTTTATTTAATGCCGCCATAGCTTGCAACAGCCTGCAGACTTTTTACTTTGTTGTACTATAGACTATTGTGTTTTGTTTTTTGTTTTCTTTTTTTTTTTTTTTTTACTTTGTATGTATTTTTTTTTTTTTTTTTATCCCTGCATGTAATCCGTCGTTCTGGGTTTGTCCGGCAGAAGAGCGTTAGGCGGACACATCGTGTGGTTGTAGGATCATGCAGAAAGGCTTTGACGTTATAGGACTTTGGAATGCTGTATTATATAAGCTTGGCAAGGCTCCACTTCATCAGCTCTAGCCCATAAACACTCAATTTAAAAAAAAAAAATGGGGGCATCTACACTTTCGTGGAGACTTTTAAAAAAAAGAAAAAGAAAAATATATATAAATATTTCTTCCACAACCTCTGTCTTCAGTGCAGCAAGTTTACCAAACGTCACTGCAGCAAGCATTTTATAGGAGCATTCTAATATTCTGCTACCCCCACTAGTTATTTACGTGATTGCCTCAAAATAAAACCCTTAAAGTGAAACTCCACTTATATTGATAGAAAGCAATTATTGATAGAAAACAATCGCCTCGGTTCAAATCTACCACCAAGGATTTTTCCAACGTGTCTTCAGATATTGAAATTTCTTTCCTTGGTGTAGGACCGGTTCACACGGGTGTCCCGCGGCATCTCGTCTAAATGCTTTTCTGCGTGCTGCCTGCGGAAAAACATTTAGAGACTTACGGCGGTGTGCAGCGTTTTTGTTTTGGTTTTTTTACCCCCTCAGGAGACATGCAAAAACAAGATACATGTTGCTTCCAGAAACGACGGGTACATGACGCAAAAAATCTGGATAAAAACGTTTGTGCAAGCGATGCTACCAGCACTATACATTTATTTGAATGGACAGCACTTGTCAATTTGCGCCATGGCCGTCATTTTAACATTGTGGGTCGCCCGTGTGAACCGGCCCTTATTCTGCAGAGACAGAGCCATGCTTGATGATTGCAGATGGCACAGTTGCTCTTGAGTGTCAGTCATCTCATGGCTGCAGGTTAGTGCTGCTAGCTCTACGCAGCTTATTACTCATGCAGAAAGAGGGTTGTTACTGTCCAATAAGGATGAGCAAGCACTGTTTCATGAGAAGGGAATCTGTACCTGCTCATGTCTGAGATGAGGGCCGCAGCAGAGAGGCGTAATTTACCTGGCTGGCGTCCTCTGGACGGGACGCTCCATGTCCCTTTCTCCACACTTCCTTTTTCACACCTAGAATATCTGCTAAAAAGCAGGATGTGTCTGGGGGATCGAGCAAGAGGACATCAGTCAGGTAAATTAACCCTCTGCCGCGACCCCCAACACCAGCATGTACTCTGACAGCAGTGCACCTCGCTCCGCCTTATCCTCATGACACTTCCTGTGTCACACCTGGAATATCTGCTAAAAAGCAGGAAGTATCAGAGGGATGGAGCACAGCTTCGAGTGCCGCAGCAAGAGGACATCAGTCAGGTAAATTAACCCTCTACCGCGACCCCCAACACCAGCACGTCCTCTGGTAGCGGTGCTACTCGCTCCGCCTTCTCCTCCTGACACTTCCTGTGCCACACCTGAAATTTCCGCTGTGAAGCAGGAAGTATCGGAGGGTTGGAGCACAGCTTGCATCGCTAGAGGACAGGTAAATCAACCCTCTGCTGTGGTCGCCATCTCCAACACTAATCGGTATAGTTTCATTTTTTGCAAAATGGTTTTCGCTCATCCTTACTGAGCAGTTTGCACTTTAAGTGGGTCCTGAAATGTACTGTTTGTCACTGGGAAAATGATGATAGTACTTAGAGGTTTTAAAATACATTCATAGCTGGTAAAACACTAAAATAGGGAAAAAAGACTTAATATTTAATTACAAAATGACTTGCTAAGCACTGTTTGTCATAGCAGATTTTTAAAGGTGGAGTATCACTTTAATGTAATTTTGTGTGATTAAAAAACAAAAAAATGCTTCACTTGGTCTCTTTCATCTGACAATACAGAAATCTGCTGGCTTTGTAGTTCCTGCAGTTTCAAGTCTTGGAGCCAACCTAAATCACATTTTAAAATACAGTACAGTAGAATCTCTTTATAGTAAACTTCAAGAGACCTGGTCACTTAGTTTACTTAATTGGGAGTTTAGTATATCAGAAATCATCATACATTGTATATACAGGAGCATGGTTGGGACCTGGAGACAGTTTACTATAGCCAGAGGTTTACTGTTTCAGAGTTTACTATAACGAGATTCTACTGTAGTAAACCTCTGGCTATAGTAAACTGTCTCCAGGTCCTGACCTTGCTTCTGTATATACAGTACAATCAATGAGGAATTCTGATATAGCAAACTTCCAATTAAGTAACTTTGATTGCCCAGATCCCTTGGAGTTTACTATCAAGGGATTCTACAGTATATTAATTACATTGGCATTGTTGCTTTGATTTATTTAAAGGATACCTGTAGCCACATAAAAAGTTACTCACCATGGCTGGGCCTCCGTTGCAGTGGTCCGACTTTGTCATAGAAGCCTTCCGGTCATCTCTAGGGATGATCAATGAGATGCAAATACTTCTGAAATTATGCAAATATATGCTGCTTGAAAAAGGACCAGTCTGTTTAAACCTGGGTTTAAGTTGATTGGTCCATTTTCAAACTGCATACATTTGCATAAAGAAATGCATAAATTTGCATCTTTTTGATCATCCCTTGTCATCCCTGAAGGCTTCAGAAGAACTCTGGTCTCTGAGTACTTTCAAAGACGAGCTGCACCGTGCTGCCCATGTGTAGCGCAGGCTCACACATGCGTAGTATGGAGCCGCTTGTCTTCTGAAGTACTTGGAGAACCAGAGTACTTGCGCAGCTTTCTGTGGAGACCCAAAGATACAGCCAACGGGAAATTTAAATGTGAGACAGCGGAAGAACGAGGGAACCAGTAATGCTCTCTAGGATTCAGAGCCTTCTCTCTTCTTGGGTATGTATTTATGTGGCTACAACTAACCATAAAAACTCTCATGGGTCTCCATAGGCTACCCATTTTTCCTTGTTATGCCCAGTGCGAATGCACTTGCTTGTGCGCATTGTGTAACGATGGTCGTCAACTCGAGAATTACTACTCCATATGCGCTCGCAAGCCACTGTCTGCCAGTTGAATAACTTAAATTGACTTAAATGATGGGCGGTGACAACTCTGGAGCCTATAGAGACCTATAAGGGTTTCACAAAGAAGGATGTAAGAACACCACCCATTTTTAGTTTAGGTATCCTTTAAGTGGAAGAGACCAGGTGAAGACATATGGGGGAGTACCTTGTCCAAGCTGAAATTTCTGAGCATTTGACACAAAATATATTCAGGATTTTATTCTGATGCAGTTACATAAAAGACTGTAGTCCTTTAACTTTGTATCTAAATGTTTATTTCCTCACTGGTGAAAGTGGTAAAAACAAAGTGTCTAGAGAAAATCCACACAGCCTTGTCAATAAATGTCATCCAAAGAGCCCGTTAAATGTTCAGTCTCTAACCATGTAAATGAAACCCTCACTGCAAAATAAACTCAGGAAACTTCCGATCACACAAGCAGAGAAAAAAATAATAATTTGGGAGTTTTCCCTACACCAAACGGTGTACTGTTGCCGTGATTGCAAAGAAGTCTAATTTGAAACATTTGGCACATTTAGAAAGTCATCACTGGCTGCAGACTGAAAACTGAAAGGTAATTTTTAAGAACATTCAGCCACAAAAATGGCTTGTGTAGAGTTTAATATATGTCGTGTCAAGTTTTAAATGAAATTTTAGATTCCCTTGAAATATAAGCTATATATAGAGGAGTCCACCTGACGTCACAAAGAAAAAAAATAGTGTCTTATGAAAAATGCATTCTACTGTCAGGGCCATGCTATTTTTTAGTGAAGCTAATTAATGTAAAATGTGTATAGTGAGTTGTGCCCGACTTTTGTATCCCGGTCCAGTTGTACATCCTGTGGGCTGGAGTTTGGATTTAGGGGGATTCTGCTGTTACTTTGTATTGCTCCACAGTCTTGCATTGAAAGAAAAAGAAGGAAAGGGTACAACTTTCTAAATTTAGGCATAAAGATGCATATTTAAGGGTAGGTTTAAGGTGCCGGTACTTATTGGACGTTGTGTTAAGTTTTTATATACACGGTGGCGCATGGAAAACCGGCGCATCTGCCTGTCGCTCGCGCTGGTACACAAACAGATGCCAGTCCAACCCTGTGCACCTGTCACTGTATACTCTGCCCGAGTTTATAGATTTATTGAAGCCTGTGGTACCTACATTTTCTGCCGTATGGTGAAAATGTAAAAGAGGCACCTGGTAAAAACGGCCCCTGAGATGGCCGCTAGTAGATTATCGGTAAAATTACTTATAGTCTACTACTTAAAGAGAACCCGAGGTGGGTTTGAAGAATATTATCTGCATACAGAGGCTGGATCTGCCTATACAGCCCAGCCTCTGTTGCTATCCCAAACCCCCCTAAGGTCCCCCTGCACTCTGCAATCCCTCATAAATCACAGCCACGCTGCTGACAAACAGCTTGTCAGAGCTGGCTGTGTTTATCTCTATAGTGTCAGTCTGCTGCTCTCCCCGCCTCTTGCAGAACTCCAGTCCCCGCCTGCATCCCTTCCCTCCCTGATGATTGGAGGGAAGGGACGGGGGCAGGGACCGGAGCTATGCAGGAGGCGGGGGAGCAGCTGAGACTGACACTACAGATGTAAACACAGCCTCACAGCAAGGCTGTGATTTATGAGGGATTGCAGAGTGCAGGTGGACCCTAGTGGGGTTTGGGATAGCAACAGAGGCTGGTCTGTATAGGCAGATTCAGCCTCTGTATGCAGATAACATTCTTTAAACACACCTCGGGTTCTCTTTAATTCTGATAGTAAGATATTGGTAAAGATTAGTGATCTTTTACTGTGACCTAACGCAACTCTCTCACAGAACCCTTCCTCTACCAATGCCAAATCTTTAGACTCCTCCCTCCCCTTACCACCCCCTCCCCCACCCGTCGGTGGTGCCTAACCATAACCTCCCTCCCCCTGGTGGTACCTAATCTTTAACCCCCACCTGTGTTGCCTAACACCTTAACGCTTAAGGACCCCCACACACCTAACACTAAAGCCTAACACCCAATATTTTTGTAGTCACCGGCTGCAATATTAAATGGTAAATAGTGACTAACCTCTGCTATTTTATTCGCCACTTCACAGTTTATAGCCACTAATCGTGGCTTCTATCATTGCTGCCAATGGCGGCACCGTTTTTAACCGTAGCACCTCTGGCGACTTTTTATTACCTGCTTTGTGTCGTAATGGTAGTGCTCTCATATGACAGCAAATGCAGGCAACACAGGCAAATCAACACACACACCACACCACACCCACGCACACCCACACACACACACACCACACCCACGCACACCCACACACACACCACACCACGCACACACACACACACACACACCACACCACACACACACACAACACACACACCACACCACACCCACGCACACCCACACACACACCACACCATGCACACACACACACACACACACACACACCACACCACACCACACCACACCACACACACACACACACACACACACACACACACCACACACACCACACACACAACACACACACCACACCACACCACACACACACACCACACCCACACACACACACACACCACGCACACGCCACACCACACACACACACACACACACACACGTCCCTTTTGGCATCTGTACACTAGCATAGCTGGCAGGCAGACGGGACGGTTTTTCGTGTGCCACCCTGTATGGTTTATTCAAGGCTAAGGATGGCTTCTGTACAGTCTTGCCATCATCTTTGCAGCGCTAGTTTTGATGAGCAAGTCTGCGGAGAGTTCGATAAGAGCAAGGCTGTATTCTGCACACCATTATCCCGCTTTTTTTAGTGCTCATAAATACAATCCTGTATAAACTAGTCACAGGGCTTTAGGCTGCTCGTACTTGTGGCACAAGGCATAACAATAGTGCCACGCCCACCTGTCCATACATCACTCCTCACTGGTAAAGGGGCTAGCTGGAAATCAACTGGGTGGGCGTGTTCATGGGCACATCGGATTATCATGTAATCTATTAAACAAAACAGAGGCTGGAAGTTGTGGTAGAAAGTCCGTGGTGATCTGAATTTAAAAGCAAGATCAGACAATGAACATCTACCACCTAACGTATGTCCCAGATCCTAGGCACCCCAGGGGTACTCGGGCTAGATATGCTTAACCAAGAATAACACATTTAGGGTTTTTTAGAAAATGATAAATCTTATTTAAACACCAAATGTGTGTTTTAGCTGTGTACTACGATTAAATATATATTTGTCAAGGGGTACTTGTGATGTTTTATATGCTGGGGGTACTTGGTGAGTACAGGGTTTTCATAGGGGTACATACCAATAAAATGTTGAAACACTCCCAGATGCCTTCCAGTAAAGTTTCTCCAACTTGGTCAGCTGACAGAGAAAAATACGCCTAAAAGTGTATGATTAGCCAGAAAAGCACTAGCCAACCGTAGATATTTAAAATAAATAAAGGTATATATGTAAATAAAATTATCTGTTTGAATTGGTGTTTTGCCTTATACAATATACCTATTGTTGACTAGTGCTACTCTGGCTGTTCATACATGTTCAGGCGTATTTTTCTCAGTCTGCTGTCCGAGTAGGAAAAACCGACAAGAAGACATGTAGGACATACTATAGGGTGGTACATGCTCATTGTTTGATCTTGCTTTTAAATTTATATCACAGACTTTCTACCACAACTTCCTGCCTCTGAAGAAGTGGTCTGGCTAAGGTCACACAAGTCTGTTAAGACACAGTCTGGGCAATTAAACCTGCCTTGTTTTTAATTGATAATCAGGTGGGCAGAACCCATGACCACGCTGTCCACCCAGTTGATAACCTGCTAGCCCTTTACCAGTGTGGAGTCTGGCGTATGGTCAGGTGGGTGTGGCTATGATTGCACCTTGTTGCAGGAAGTACGAGTACCCTGTGACTGCTTTGTGCAGGCTTGTTTTTGAGCTTTAAAAAGAGCGTGATGATGATGATCAGAATACAGCCTTGTTCTTATTGGGCACCCTTTCAGATCTAATAAAGTTTCAGTGCAAAGCAGACCTATACCTAGGAATTTAACTTTACATATACCGATAGCAGGCAGCTGCACTAACGGTTACTCTGTTTTTATCCTGTCATTTTTCTTCCCTTTAAGGTTATACAAAAAAAATCTAGAAACATCTGGCTGAGCTCCTGGTCATGTGATTATATCAACAAGATATTACCCAACCAGATGTGTGCTGTGGGATTTGCATCAGTATAGGCCACAGCCCAGCACCACCCAGCTGTTTCTTCTCTATAGCTCTGCAACAGACTTTTAGACAAAACTTTATTGAACAAGCTCAACCGTTAACAAGGAGGATGCCATGGATTTGAAACAGGAAAATATTTTAACAGAGTTCCAGTGATTTAAATAAATACATCCCCCAAGTTGTATCAGTTATTGGATTTCATTTTCGAGCGTCTTGTTTTCCTTATGAATTTTCTGTAAAACGTGCCTAAAAGCTGCTTTTTCTGTGACTGAAAAGTTTGCATGCCTTGGGGCTGGCACACACAATGCAATTTTCCTGTCAGATCGATATGAAATTTCCTGTCAATCGATGATTACATGTCTGATCTGCTTCCGATCGATAAAGGATTTGATTTTGAGACGAGACCTGAACAAAATTGATCCCTTCATCATTTCGACAGATCGGACATGTTGGAAATAATCGATTGATGGGAGATTTCCTGTCAATCTGACAGAATTGCATTGAGCGTACCAGCCTTTAACTGCTGTGTCAAAAAAAAAAGTTCTCCCAGACAGAACCCAGACCTTCTATTGTTCCTCTAGATGTCTGTTCTTCTTCTGTCAATCAAGCAATCTGCCTCTTTCCTACTCATCTCCAGACTGTTCCACTGGCATTCGCCTGAATAGTGACTAAAAGTGCGTACACACGCACTACCTCCCGCTGAGCGGATCGTTCAGAAACGGCCTTATCAGTCCGCCGACAGCGCGTACACACGCACTACTGTCGGCGGAGCGTCCGCCCAGCAGGAGGGTCTGACGGACCTGTCGTTGCCGGCGGTA
Source organism: Hyperolius riggenbachi (assembly GCF_040937935.1). NCBI lineage: Eukaryota > Metazoa > Chordata > Amphibia > Anura > Hyperoliidae > Hyperolius > Hyperolius riggenbachi. The sequence continues at coordinate 272,053,411 of NC_090653.1, forward strand.
GTGCGTGTGCATGCACCTTTAAAGAGTTTTGAGAAATATTCCAAAGTTTTATTGTTAACATTTTATGGTAAAAAAAAAGGGGGGTATACATTTCAAAGGGCCTTTGTTTTTTTTATGTCCAATTCTATGACACTTTGTGGAATTATTTTCTAATTGAACATGAATACTGTTTTAGAGGCTGAATGTACCCCTGAAAAATATTACTAAGGCCACGTTCACAGTGGGACGTTACATTTATTCTATAAGGCCTTTTTCCGCAGGTGGCTGAACTGCACACTCAGTTAGCAGTTGCCAGTTAGCAGCAAGCAGTTGTGAGAGTTCGACAGTCTTTTCACTGCCTAACAAATGCTTGTAGAAAAGGGCACTTACTTAAACGCAACAGAATGAAAAAGTCGTACCGCACTTTGTGGCCGTGTTTCGTTGCTTATGGTCAATGAAAAGTATGCTTCACTGTACCTGCTAGCAAGCCCGTTTAGTGGTAACGCACTGCATACTGCAGCCTGTTATACTGCTTCTGCCTAACTGCTGTGTACAGAGTGGCCATGACACTGCAACGCACCACTGTGAACTGGTTGTCAATCATATGTTCATATAGGTCCGCTTTAAAGGAGCAGATCATTTTTCTTTTTTTTTAAACTAGGACCGATGCATAAAGACCATTCTGTATCATGCTTATTTTCCTTGGGTGAAAGTATGGTTCTGATCTTAGGCCTGGTGCACACTAAAAACCGCTAGCAGATCCGCAAAACACTAGCAATTTTACTATGAAGTGTTTTGCGGTTTTGTGTAGCGTTTTTTTGTGTAGCAGATTACAGATATTATTACAGTAAAACTGTTACTGAACAGGTACTGTAACAAAAACACCTGGAAAAACCGCTCTGATCTGGCGGTTTATCAAGCGTTTTGCGGTTTTCCTATACTTAACATTGGAGGCAGAAACGCCTCTGAAATCCAAAAAATGCTGCAGCCCGGGAGTATGCGGTTCTGCAAAACGCCTACGGCTCTGGTGTGCACCAGCCAATTGAAATACGTTGCCCAAGCGTTTCCACATCCGCAAGCGGTTCTAAAAACGCTACCAAAACCGCTCGGTGTGCACTAGGCCTCAGCGCCGGTTCACACTTGTAAAAATTTATCTGTGGCTCCATTTTTGGGCCCGGACCAAAACCGGAGCCACGGATACTAATGTTAAATATAAGAGTCGTCTTCACTCACTGAAACTGAACGGAGAGTCCGGACTTGTCGGGATTTCACGAAGCCTGGATACAGTGAGGGGTAGTGGCAGGCAATGCAAAAACAGATCTCCCTTTAAACAGAAGCGGAGGGAGATCTGGATTGCCTACTGCCTGCCACTCCCCACAAGTCATAGGTGCCTCCTGATAAGATGGAGGGGGAAGCAGCCAGGAAGGGGGGCAGCGGGCACAGCTGCAGGGAGGGCGGTCGGACCCCCCTCCCTCACCTGGGACCTCCCTTCCCCGCTCCCCCTTTAGCTAGTTTCTTTTACCACCTCTGGTTCTCTTTAACATAAATTTGCAACTGGGAAAAAAACAAAGTTGTCAGGAGGTTGATCCAGATTCTTCCATTGTACAGATCCGTGACCCCACCGCTGCTGGCTGGGACCCGCTTCATCTTTGCGGCCACACTCCTCGCCGAGTGCAAGCACTGCTCTGGTGCCACAGAGAAAAAAAGCTGCACGGACGGCTCTGTGTTACTGCATGGGCTGTGCTTCGCGCCTGTGCAGGCATGCTAATGCACTGAGGGGAGTGTGGCCACTAGCAGTTTATTCTGCTTTAGTTTTGAAGATTCTTTACAGGGTTGCAGGGTGGGGCTTGGGGTGACTGGAGGACCCTGTGGACCATCTAGAGCAGGGGTGCCCACACTTTTTCGGCTCGCGAGCTATTTTAAAATTTGCAGAGTCCAGGAGATCTACCAACATTTAGGTAGCAGGTATACGTGTCTTCAGTATAGGTAGATAGGTATAGGGGCTTTGAGTATAGGTAGCCAGGTAAAGTATAGTTAGGAATAGGTGCTTTCAGTACAGATAGCTAGGTGTAGGGGCCTTCAGGATAGTGAGCCAGGTATAGTGTAGTTAGGTGTGGGTGACTTCAGGATAGTGAGCCAGGTATAGTGTGGTTAGGTGTGGGTGGCTTCAGGATAGTGAGCCAGGTATAGTGTAGTTAGGTGTGGTGCCTTCAGTATAGGTAGATAGGTATAGGGGCCTTCAGTATAGGTAGCCAGGTAAAGTATAGTTAGGAATAGGTGCTTTCAGTACAGATAGCTAGGTGTAGGGGCCTTCAGGCTAGTTAGTCAGGTATTGTTAGGTGTGGTGCCTTCAGGATAGTGAGCCAGGTATAGTGTAGTTAGGTGTGGGTGGCTTCAGGATAGTGAGCCAGGTATAGTGTAGTTAGGTGTGGGTGGCTTCAGGATAGTGAGCCAGGTATAGTGTAGTTAGGTGTGGGTGGCTTCAGGCTAGTTAGGCAGGTATAGTGTAGTTAGGCAGGTATAGTGTAGTTAGGTGTGGTGCCTTCAGGCTAGTTAGCCAGGTATAGAGTAGTTAGGTGTGATGCCTTCAGGCTAGTTAGCCAGGTATAGAGTAGTTAGGTGTGATGCCTTCAGGCTAGTTAGCCAGGTATAGTGTAGTTAGGTGTGGGTGGCTTCAGTATAGTTAGCCAGGTATAGTGTAGTTAGGTGTGCCTTCAGGATAGTGAGCCAGGTATAGCGTAGTTAGGTGTGATGCCTTCAGGCTAGTTAGCCAGGTATAGTGTAGTTAGGTGTGGGTGGCTTCAGTATAGTTAGCCAGGTATAGTGTAGTTAGGTGTGCCTTCAGGATAGTGAGCCAGGTATAGTGTAGTTTGGTGTGGGTGGCTTCAGGATAGTGAGCCAGGTATAGTGTAGTTAGGTGTGGGTGGCTTCAGGCTAGTTAGGCAGGTATAGTGTAGTTAGGTGTGGTGCCTTCAGGATAGTTAGCCAGGTATAGTGTAGTTAGGTGTGATGCCTTCAGGCTAGTTAGCCAGGTATAGAGTAGTTAGGTGTGATGCCTTCAGGCTAGTTAGGCAGGTATAGTGTAGTTAGGTGTGGTGCCTTCAGGATAGTGAGCCAGGTATAGTGTATTTAAGTGTGGGTGGCTTCAGGATAGTGAGCCAGGTATAGTGTAGTTACAGTGGAGGAAATAATTATTTGACCCCCTCACTGATTTTGTAAGTTTGTCCAATGACAAAGAAATGAAGTCTCAGAACAGTATCATTTCAATGGTAGGTTTATTTTAACGAGACACTGAAGCGGAAAAAAAAATATGATATTATGATTTGTATGTGTAGTACAGCTAAGGAATAAAACATTAAGATCAGATACATCAGTCTAATTGTTTCCAGTACAGGAAGAGTTAAGAAACTCCAGTTGTTATCTCTATGCAAACAAGCCATTAACTCTCCGACTAAGTCTTAAGGTCCGTACACACGCCAGACTGGAGGTAACGACTGGTCCGTCGTCACCTCCCGCTGGGTGGGTGTTCCGACGACAGTCCGGTGTGTGTACGCATTGTCGGCGGACTGATATGGCTGTTTCTGAGCGGTCCGCCGACAGTGCGTACACACGCTGGACTGTCGTTGGAGCGCCCACCCAGCGGGAGGTGACGACGGACCCGTCGTTGCCTCCAGTCCGGCGTGTGTACGGACCTTTAGTCCTGGAGAGGGCTGTTATCTGACTTTTATTATCTCACCTGTAAGTGAACTGTTTACTTTTTCCCTGCTAGAGGAGAGGTCATTACTTCGCAGACTGCTCTGAAAGACTCATTTTGAATGCTGAGTGTTGTGTAATCTGCACATATTATAGAATGATGCAATGTTAGAAAAAACACTATATACCTGAAAATAAAAGTATGAGAATATTTTCTTTGCTGCTAATCTTCTAGTAATTATTCATAGTACACAACCAATTCACTATATCATATTTTTTTTTTTTCGCTTCAGTGTCTCTTTAACAGTGGCAGATAGCACATCAAAAGGAAAATTGAAAAAATAACCTTAAATAAAAGATAGCAACTGATTTGCGTTTCATTGAGTGAAATAAGTTTTTCAACCCCTACCAACCATTAAGCGTTCTGGCTCCTACAGAGTGGTTAGACACTTCTACTCAATTAGTCACCCTCATTAAGGACACCTGTCTTAACTAGTCACCTGTATAAAAGACACCTGTCTACAGAATCAAGCAATCAAGCAGACTCCAAACTCTCCAACATGGGAAAGACCGAAGAGTTGTCCAAGGATGTCAGAGCCAAAATTGTAGACCTGCACAAGGCTGGAATGGGCTACAAAACCATTAGCAACAAGCTGGGAGAGAAGGTGACAACTGTTGGTGCGATTGTTCGAAAATGGAAGGAGCACAAAATGACCATCAATCGACCTCGCTCTGGGGCTCCACGCAAGATCTCACCTCGTGGGGTGTCAATGGTTCTGAGAAAGGTGAAAAAGCATCCTAGAACTACACGGGAGGAGTTAGTGAATGACCTCAAATTAGCAGGCCAGGGACCACAGTCACCAAGAAAACCATTGGAAACACATTACACCGCAATGGATTAAAATCCTGCAGGGCTCGCAAGGCCCCCCTGCTCAAGAAGGCACATGTGCAGGCCCATCTGAAGTTTGCCAATTAACACCTGAATGATTCTGTGAGTGACTGGGAGAAGGTGGTGTGGTCTGATGAGACCAAAATAGAGCTCTTTGGCATTAACTCAACTCGCTGTGTTTGGAGGAAGAAAAATGCTGCCTATGACCCCCAAAACACCGTCCCCACCGTCAAGCATGGGGGTGGAAACATTTTGCTTTGGGGGTGTTTTTCTGCTAAGGGCACAGGACAACTTAATGGCATTGACGGGAAAATGCACGGAGCCATGTATCGTGAAATCCTGAACGACAACCTCCTTCCCTCTGCCAGGAAACTGAAAATGGGTCGTGGATGGGTGTTCCAGCACGACAATGACCCAAAACATACAGCAAAGGCAACAAAGGAGTGGCTCAAGAAGAAGCACATTAAGGTCATGGAGTGGCCTAGTCAGTCTCCGGACCTTAATCCAATAGAAAACCTATGGAGGGAGCTCAAGCTCAGAGTTGCACAGAGACAGCCTCAAAACCTTAGGGATTTAGAGATGATCTGCAAAGAGGAGTGGACCAACATTCCTCCTAAAATGTGTGCAAACTTGGTCATCAATTACAAGAAACGTTTGACCTCTGTGCTTGCAAACAAGGGTTTTTCCACTAAGTATTAAGTCTTTTATTGTTAGAGGGTTCAAAAACTTATTTCACTCAATGAAATGCAAATCAGTTGCTATCTTTTATTTAAGGTTATTTTTTCGATTTTCCTTTTGATGTGCTATCTGCCACTGTTAAAATAAACCTACCATTGAAATGATACTGTTCTGAGACTTTTCATTTCTTTGTCACTGGACAAACTTACAAAATCAGTGAGGGGTTAAATAATTATTTCCTCCACTGTAGGTGTGGGTGGCTTCAGGATAGTGAGCCAGGTATAGTGTGGTTAGGTGTGGGTGGCTTCAGGATAGTGAGCCAGGTATAGTGTGGTTAGGTGTAGGTGGCTTCAGGATAGTGAGCCAGGTATAGTGTAGTTAGGTGTGGGTGGCTTCAGGATAGTGAGCCAGGTATAGTGTAGTTAGGTGTGGGTGACTTCAGGATAGTGAGCCAGGTATAGTGTGGTTAGGTGTGGGTGGCTTCAGGATAGTGAGCCAGGTATAGTGTAGTTAGGTGTGGGTGGCTTCAGGATAGTGAGCCAGGTATAGTGTAGTTAGGTGTGGTGACTTCAGGATAGTGAGCCAGGTATAGTGTGGTTAGGTGTGGGTGGCTTCAGGATAGTGAGCCAGGTATAGTGTGGTTTGGTGTGGGTGCCTTCAGGATAGTGAGCCAGGTATAGTGTAGTTAGGTGTGGGTGGCTTCAGGATAGTGAGCCAGGTATAGTGTGGTTAGGTGTGGGTGGCTTCAGGATAGTGAGCCAGGTATAGTGTAGTTAGGTGTGGGTGGCTTCAGGATAGTGAGCCAGGTATAGTGTAGTTAGGTGTGGGTGGCTTCAGGATAGTGAGCCAGGTATAGTGTAGTTAGGTGTGGGTGGCTTCAGGATAGTGAGCCAGGTATAGTGTAGTTAGGTGTGGGTGCCTTCAGGATAGTGAGCCAGGTATAGTGTAGTTAGGTGTGGGTGGCTTCAGGATAGTGAGCCAGGTATAGTGTAGTTAGGTGTGGTGCCTTCAGTATAGTGAGCCAGGTATAGTGTAGTTAGGTGTAGGTGGCTTCAGGATAGTGAGCCAGGTATAGTGTGGTTAGGTGTGGGTGGCTTCAGGATAGTGAGCCAGGTATAGTGTAGTTAGATGTGGGTGGCTTCAGGATAGTGAGCCAGGTATAGTGTGGTTAGGTGTGGGTGGCTTCAGGATAGTGAGCCAGGTATAGTGTACTTAGGTGTGGGTGGCTTCAGGATAGTGAGCCAGGTATAGTGTACTTAGGTGTGGGTGGCTTCAGGATAGTGAGCCAGGTATAGTGTAGTTAGGTGTGGGTGACTTCAGGATAGTGAGCCAGGTATAGTGTGGTTAGGTGTGGGTGACTTCAGGATAGTGAGCCAGGTATAGTGTAGTTAGGTGTGGGTGACTTCAGGATAGATAGCCAGGTATAGTGTAGTTAGGTGTGGTGCCTTCAGTATAGGTAGATAGGTATAGGGGCCTTCAGTATAGGTAGCCAGGTAAAGTATAGTTAGGAATAGGTGCTTTCAGTACAGATAGCTAGGTGTAGGGGCCTTCAGGCTAGTTAGTCAGGTTTTGTTAGGTGTGGTGCCTTCAGGATAGTGAGCCAGGTATAGTGTAGTTAGGTGTGGGTGGCTTCAGGATAGTGAGCCAGGTATAGTGTAGTTAGGTGTGGGTGACTTCAGGATAGTGAGCCAGGTATAGTGTAGTTAGGTGTGGGTGGCTTCAGGATAGTGAGCCAGGTATAGTGTAGTTAGGTGTGGGTGACTTCAGGATAGATAGCCAGGTATAGTGTGGTTAGGTGTGGGTGGCTTCAGGATAGTGAGCCAGGTATAGTGTGGTTAGGTGTGGGTGGCTTCAGGATAGTGAGCCAGGTATAGTGTGGTTAGGTGTGGGTGGCTTCAGGATAGTGAGCCAGGTATAGTGTAGTTAGGTGTGGTGCCTTCAGGATAGTGAGCCAGGTATAGTGTAGTTAGGTGTGGGTGACTTCAGGATAGTGAGCCAGGTATAGTGTAGTTAGGTGTGGGTGACTTCAGGATAGTGAGCCAGGTATAGTGTGGTTAGGTGTGGGTGGCTTCAGGATAGTGAGCCAGGTATAGTGTGGTTAGGTGTGGGTGGCTTCAGGATAGTGAGCCAGGTATAGTGTAGTTAGGTGTGGGTGGCTTCAGGATAGTGAGCCAGGTATAGTGTAGTTAGGTGTGGGTGGCTTCAGGATAGTGAGCCAGGTATAGTGTGGTTAGGTGTGGGTGGCTTCAGGATAGTGAGCCAGGTATAGTGTGGTTAGGTGTGGGTGGCTTCAGGATAGTGAGCCAGGTATAGTGTAGTTAGGTGTGGTGCCTTCAGGATAGTGAGCCAGGTATAGTGTGGTTAGGTGTGGGTGGCTTCAGGATAGTGAGCCAGGTATAGTGTGGTTAGGTGTGGGTGGCTTCAGGATAGTGAGCCAGGTATAGTGTGGTTAGGTGTGGGTGGCTTCAGGATAGTGAGCCAGGTATAGTGTAGTTAGGTGTGGGTGGCTTCAGGATAGTGAGCCAGGTATAGTGTAGTTAGGTGTGGGTGGCTTCAGGATAGTGAGCCAGGTATAGTGTAGTTAGGTGTGGGTGACTTCAGGATAGTGAGCCAGGTATAGTGTAGTTAGGTGTGGTGCCTTCAGGATAGTGAGCCAGGTATAGTGTAGTTAGGTGTAGGGGCCACTCACCTCCAGTTCCAGCAGCGGTGTCTGGGGCTCCTCCTGGTCTCCCCACCTTTAGCTGTGCTGCGAGTGCAGATGGGCACTCTAATGAAGATTTCGGAGTCCGGCGAGCGAAGGGGGCGGCGGGCAGTGTGCATTGACACATTGTGCCCAGCTATGACGTCGCGACGGCGTCCTCTCCCGCTGTAGTACCGCCCCTCTCCGATTGGCCAGTGGCTGGCAGCAGATTCTGATAGCTGCTGGCTGCAAAATTTTACATGACGCGGCCGAACAGCCACGATCTACCAAATAGGTGGTCGCGATCGACCTATTGGGCACCACTGATCTAGAGGCTTTCCCCTACTGAGGTATCGCCCTGATTTTTATAAATTTTTTTAGTTTACAGACACCATTTAAGGAACACCTGAAGTGAGAGGAATGGAGCTAACACCTGAAATAAGCACGTAGCAAAATCGTCAGATTTGGTAATAATGCCAGAAACACCTGATCTGCTGCATGCTTGTTTAGAGTCTATGGCTAAAAGTAATAGAGGCAGAGGATCAGCAGGGCTGCCAGGCAAATTAACCACTTGTGGTTTTTGGACGTAAGTCTCATGTCCAAATTAGTTACATTGTAGGTTCCCCCAGAACCCCCCCTTCCCCCGGGTCACACATGCATGCTCATGCTCTGATCCCATTGTGATCATCAGCAGATAGCAGCAGTCATTCACATAAAGTTACTGTAATAAAAAAAAGGGGGGGGGGGGTTATTTATTAAATTGACAGTGTAACATTAACATTTTTATTTACATTTTAACCCCTACTAAACTAATTAACCCCTTGTGTTAACTATACTTTAACGTAAGATTTGTAGACATCGGGTAATGCATGCTGGCAGTAGCGATCAGATGCGATAGCTATGGCAACAGCTCGGGGACACAACGCTGTATAGATACATTGCTATGTTGTTGCCTAGCAGTGCATCTATACAGCACTGGGGTCACCAAACTGTGTGCCCTAGCAATTGTAGCAATCGCTATACACGCACACACTGGTGGAAATGATACACTACATCCCATAATAGTGATTAAATATGGCATGTATGATATTGGTTTTTAACTGTGCAGTAATTCTGTGCCTGCACAGTACGCTCCGGTCCACGTGGCAGTGATTGACAGCGCCGCTCGCGCAGTACAGGCCAACCTCCAGGTGGGCCTGACGTCATCGCCAGGGACTGGGAGGCAGCGGCGGTGAATGGCTGATGGCGGAGCTGTGGCGAGGGACATGCTGGGAGCTTGGGGCTGGATGAAGCACCTGGTAAGTAGGTGTTATTTTCATTAAACAGCCTGATAACTCCTTTAATCTCTTGAGGACCATGGGCTTTACTCCCCCCCCCCCCCCCCCCCTAAAGACCAAGCTATTTTTGTCAAAAAAAGGCCACTGCAGCTTTAAGGCCAAGCTGCAGGGCCGCACAACACAGCACACCAGTGATTTCTCCTGATTGCCCCCCAAACCTTTAAGGGGTAAAACCCCGGAATCTGAAGTAGTTAAAAGGAACCTGAGACGAGAAGCATCTCAGGTTCCATACTTACCTGGGGCTTCATTAAAGGGAAGGTTCAGGGACTGTTAACAAAAAATAAAAATCCGCATCCACTTACCTGGGGCTTCCTCCAGCCCGTGGCAGGCAGGAGGTGCCCTCGGCGCCGCTCCGCAGGCTGCCGGTGGTCTCCGGTAGCCGGCCAGGTCGGGCTCCTTCTGCGTTCCAAAATGCGCCTCACGGCGGCGCGCTGACGTCATCGGACGTCCTCCGGGCTTTACTGCGCAGGCTCAGTAGTTCTGAGCCTGCGCAGTAAAGCCCGGAGGACGTTCGATGACGTCAGCACGCCGCCGTAAGGCGCATTTTGGAACGTGGAAGGAGCCCGGCCTGGCCGGGTCGGCCACCGGAGACCACCGGCAGCCTGCGGAGCAGCGCCGAGGGCACCTCCTGCCTGCCACGGGCTGGAGGAAGCCCCAGGTAAGTGGATGTGGATTTTTATTTTTTGTTAACAGTCCCTGAACCTTCCCTTTAAAGGAGTTATCAGGCAAAAAAAAAAGTTTCACTTACCTTACACTTCTACCAGCCCCATGCTGCCATCCTGTGCCCTCATAGTCACTCACTGCTGCTCTGGTCCCCCTCCGGCAGCTGGTTTAGTTTTTGCCGACCTCGGGGTCGGCGGATTTTTACACATTTCCGCTGGTGCAGGAACATTAACACAGACAATTTTACGTGTGAATGGTTCAACATGTAAATACCACTAACGCGTAAAAATGTATGTGTTAATGTTCCTGCACCAGCGGAAATGTGTAAAAATGTACGCAATGCGGCCCGCCGACCCCGAGGTCGGCAAAAACTAAACCAGCTGACGGAGGGGGACCAGAGCGGCAGTGAGTGACCATGAGGGCACAGGACGGCTGCATGGGGCTGGTAGAAGCCCCAGGTAAGTGAAACTTTTTTTTTTGCCTGATAACTCCTTTAACCGCTTGCCGCCCGCGTCACGCCAGTAGGCGTGGCCGCGGCGGCAGCCCCAGGACCAGCTAACGCCAATTGGCGGAAAGTCCTGGGGCTGCAGTTTACGGGAGATCGCGCGCACGGTGCGCGCGCATCTCCCGCTTGGTGGGCGGAGCTGAGCTCCGCCTTCAGTCTCCGAGCGGCGATTGCCGCTCGGGAGACTGTTACACGGCGAAACCGCCGTGTATTTACATGTGCAGCGCTGCGATCAGCAGCAGCGCTGCACTGGGGACAGCCGTGTGACACGGCTGTCCCCATGGGGGACAAGAGAGCGATCGGCTCTCATAGGCAGAAGCCTATGACAGCCGCTCGCCGTGATTGGCCGGCTGGGGGGAGGGAGGGGATTTAGAAAAAATAAATAAAAGAAAATGTCAAAAAATATTTAAAAAACAAACAAATAATTATAAAAAAAAAAAATAAACACAGGGGGGGGCGATCAGACCTCACCAACAGAGAGCTCTGTTGGTGGGGAGAAAAGGGGGGGGCAGATCCCTTGTGTGCAGAGGTATACGGCCCTGCAGCTTGGCCTTAAAGCTGCAGTGGCCAATTAATGTAAAATTAGGCTGGTCACTAGGGGGGTTTACCACCATGGTCCTCAAGAGGTTAAGGCTGCTCATCCCCCGCCGCTTTTTTGGTTGGCTCAGGTCCCCGGCAATTGGCCCAGAAGCCTGGCTGAGTCGTGCTCGGTCAGGAGCGCTTCCGTCCCTGGGAGTGTACTGCGCAAGCGTAGAATACTCCCAGCTGCAGGAGTGAGATGGGGGAGCGTGTCTGGCAGTGCATGCACAATGAAGCGCCACTCGGCCAGGCTTTCGAGTTGAATTGCAGGGGACTGGACCCACCCGGGGAGATGGAAAGGGACCAACGGCCTTAAAGGAGAACTGTAGTGAGAGGTATATGGAGGCTGCCATATTTATTTCCTTTTAAGCAATACCAGTTGCCTGGCAGCCCTGCTGATCTATTTTGCTGAAGTAGTGGCTGAATCACACCAGAAACAAGCAATCAGCTAATCTTGTCAGATCTGACAATAATGTCAGAAACATCTGATCTGCTGCATGCTTGTTCAGGGTCTATGGCTGAAAGTATTAGAGGCAGAGGATCAGCAGGGCTGCCAGGCAACGGGTATAGCTTAAATGGAAAATAAATATGGCAGCCTCCATACACCTCTCTTTACAGTTCTCCTTTAAGGGGGCTTAAAGGGAACCAGAGACGAATGTATGTTAAACAAAGATGTTATACATACCTGGGGCTTCCTGCTGCCCCATAAGCTCGGATCGCTCCCACGCCACCGTCTTCCGCTGCCTCTATCGCTGGTACCGGCTCCCGTCACTTCTGTTGGACATGGCCATTCGTCCGCATGGACAGGGGCTCCTTCCGGCTCTTTACACCTGCGCAGTACGGAGGGAGTGCACTGCGCTTGCATCGACTGGCCGAAATGACGGGACCCGGTACCGGCGGACAGAGGCAGCGGAGGATGGTGGCGTGGGAGCGATCCAGGCTGATGGGTCTGGAGGAAGTCCCAGGTATGTATAAATGTTATTTTTTCATCTCTGGTTCTCTTTAAAGAGGTCCCAGGTGAGTATGGAACCTGAGATTCTTCTTATCTCAGGTACAATTTATAAATTATTGATTTAAAAGGAAATAAATATGGCAGCCTCAATATCCCTCTCACTACAGTTGTTCTTTAAGTAAATCCAATACTATATGATGCCTGGGTGGAGGCGAGTATAACTTTTTGAGTTATAATTACCCAAGTAGAGGCTATTGCACCAGTTCTGCTTTGGAATTATTAGATTTGGAGTTATGGTAGTTACTTTGCGCCTGTGTGAATATGAGCACTGACTGCTGGACGAGTTTAGTTGACCTACCATAGACATGTTCCCGTACGATGTCCAATGGTCAACAAGCAGCGAACAAACTATAACTGGTGCGGAATTCTGGTAGTGGCCTCCAGCTAGGTATATAATACAAATACAGTACTTTCACCGGTCATGCCATCTTATGGCACAGTTCTTTAGCATTAGATGTATAACCAGAAGAAGAAATTTAAGAACCTTGCAATTTTTTTCCCAACAAAGAGGTTTCACCAGGTGTTCAACTACTGGATGCAAGCATAGCATAGCCAAGCTGTACTGGGGTTGAACAGTGCATTATGCTATCTCAACCACTAGATGGCAGCAGCCGATCACTGACCTGAGCAGATGACAACCACATGCTGTGCACAGCCAAGTGAGGTTTGGGGCAAACTGGTTTTATATAGAATTTTCAGCCCGAGTTATACTCGGGGGTTCATGAAAAGGTTATCGAGAACTTCAGGAAGTTGTAAATTAAATCATAGTTTTGTCTGTTATTGCAATTTGCCATTATTAATCGGACAACCTTAAACCACATTTTGAACTGGGGAGGGTAAAATGACATTGCACCTTAAAGTGACTCTGTAACAAAAATTACAACGTTTTTTCTACCATCCTACAAGTTCCTAAACCTATTCTAATGTGATCTGGCTTGCTGCAGCTCTTTCTACTATAACCATCTCTGTAATAAATCAATGTATCTTTCCCCTGTCAGACTTGTCGGCCTGTGTCTGGAAGGCTGCCAAGTTCTTCAGTGTTGAACTGTTCCTCTATGCACACTCCAGTGTGTGTTTTATTTACATAAGCCAGCAGCTTCTCTGCTATCTTATCAGTGATAGAAGAGAGCTGGATAAAAATCCTCCTCTGTTAGGCTGTGAAAGTAGCTGGCTGACACATACTGAGGAATTAACGACATAGGCAGAGCTGTCTGCAGGAAGCCTGTAATGTTCAGTGCATGAGAGAAGCAGGGGACAGAAGGTAAACACACAAATGATCTTTTGAGATTCAAAAGGAAAGCTGTATACAGCCTGCTTGTGTATGGATGTATTTTCTATGTGTAGACATATTGTACATCAATCTACTTCCTGTTTTGGTGGCCATTTTGTTTGTTTATAAACAAACTTTTTAAAACTGTTTTTGACTACTTTTAATGCGGCGGGGAGCGGCGAAATTGTGACAGAGGGTAATAGGAGATGTCCCCTAACACACTGGTATGTTTACTTTTGTGCGATTTTAACAATACAGATTCTCTTTAAAGTGGAACTGAAGTAAGAGGTATATAGAGGCTGCCCTATTTATTTCCTTTTAATCAATACCAGTTGCCTGGCAGCCCTGCTGGTCTATTTCTCTGCAGTAGTATCTGAATAACGAACACACACCATTAGCTAGATGTTAGATGTAGATGTTATGCACTGTTAATGTTTTGTCAATATGTGTAATTCTGACTGTATATGTAACATGTATAACTGTTGTATTGTGTACTTTGCCTAAGCCACGTGTACCACAAGCAATTCTGAGTACGGCACCACCGTACTTAGCGAATAAATCCATCTTGTATCTTGTATCTTGTATAACACCAGAAACAAGCATGCAGCTAGTCTTGTCAGATCTGACTTTAAAGTCTGAAACACCTGATCTGCTGCATGCTTGTTCAGGGGCTACGGCTAATAGTATTAGAGGAAGAGGATCAGCAGGGCTGCCAGGCAACTGGTATTGCTTAAAAGGAAATAAACATGGCAGCCTCCATATAGCTCTCTCTTCAGTTCCCCTAAAAAAATATGATATAATGAATTGGTTGTGTACTATGAATAATTACTAGAAGATTAGCAGCAAAGAAAATATTCTCATACTTTTATTTTCAGGTATATAGTGTTTTTTCTAACATTGCATCATTCTATAATATGTGCAGATTACACAACACTCAGCATTCAAAATGAGTCTTTCAGAGCAGTCTGTGAAGTAATGACCTCTCCTCTAGCAGAGGAAAAGTAAATAGTCGAGGAACAGTTGAGATAATAAAAGTCAGATAACAGCCCTCTCCACGACTAAAGGTGGCCATACACTGGCCCGATTCGCGGCCATTTCGACAGCAGATTCGATCCTGGGATCGAATCTGCTGCCAATCGTTCGCGCTAAACGCACCCGCCGATCCGGTTTCCTCCCGAAATCGGATCGGTCCGTCGATCGCGCCGTGCGGGAAATTACCCTCGATCGCCCGCGGGTAGGGAGTGCGCCGCTAGCGGCGGCCGATCCGATCAGGTATACATTACCTGACGCTGGCTCCCGGGCGTCTTCTCCGTGCTGCACCCGCTCCATCCTGGCGCTTCCTGTCACTGCAGTGACCAGGAAGTTAAAATAGAGGGCGCTCTATTTGAACTTCCTGGTCACGGAGTGACACAGGAAGCGCCGGGATGGAACGGGTGCAGCGTGGAGAAGATGCGGAGAAGATGCCCGGGAGCTAGCGTCAGGTAATGTATGCGCGGGGGGGGGGGTACAGGCGGCAGCGGCGGCTCCACAGATTGTGATCGGTTTCAGGCTGAGATCGATTCACAATCTGTTTGCAGTAAAGGCAGCCATACGATCCCTCTCTGATCAGATTCGATCAGATAGGGATCTGTCAGCTGGTCGATCTAATGGCAAATCGACCAGTGTATGGCTACCTTAACTTAGTCGGAGAGCTTAATGGCTTGTTTGCATAGAGATAACAACTGGAGTTTCTCAACTCTTCCTGTACTGGAAACAATTATACTGATGTATCTGATCTTAATGTTTTATTTCTTAGCTGTGCTACACATACAAATCATAATATCATCATTTTTTCTTTGCTTCAGTGTCTCTTTAAAAAAAACCATAGAGACAGCAAGAGACCAAATGGTGCAGTACATCACTACAGAGAGAGTAGTAGAAAAGAAGTAGTACTGCAAAGAAGGGTCACAACAAGTGCATGATTTATTGGCCTGAGGAAGTAGGCAAGAGCCAGCGAAACATGTTGTTAGTGTTAAAGGGACACTTAAGTCAAACAAAAAAAATGAGTTCTACTCACCTAGGGCTTCCAATAGCCCCCTGCAGCTCTCCGGTGCCCTCGCCGTCTCCCTCCGATCCTTCTGGCCCCGCCGGCAGCCACTTCCTGTTTTGGTGACAGGAGCTGACAGGCTGGGGACGCGAGTGATTCTTCGCGTTCCCAGACACATTAGCACCCTCTATGCTGCTATATGGTATATGATATACGCTATAGCAGCATAGATGGCGCTATTGTGGCCAGGAACGCGAAGAATCACTCGCATCCCCAGCCTGTCAGCTCCTGTCACCGAAACAGGAAGTGGCTGCCGGTGGGGCCAGGAGGATCGGAGGGAGACGGCGAGGGCACCGGACAGTTGCAGGGGGCTATTGGAAGCCCCAGGTGAGTAAAACTCGTTTTTTTGTTTTGTTTACAGAAGTGTCCCTTTAACTCTTTTTGTATTTTCCCAGTGTCATTACTATTCACTAGAGGTGAGCCGCCTCTTCCTTTTTACATTTTGTGTTTTGAGCACTGTTTTATTTAATCTTAGGCATCTTATCCCCGTGTAGATTTCGAACTACCATACCTCATGGGGGATTCTCAGTTCCCTTTATTCTCAAAAGCACTTCCTAGCAAGAACCTATAGAAAGTCTCCAGTCTGCCTATTCACGTGTCACTATTCTGGTAGCTGAACTGTACCACTCCTTCCAGGGAGTGCTTGGAAAATAAAGGAAATCCCAAAGAATCTCACCATGAGAAGATGGGCTAGTCCAAAACATGTTGATCAGAGCTATCAGAACAAAGAAGAACTGCAAGGGACAGCTACACGGTAAAAAAAAAAAAAAAAAATCAGTACAGTTTACTCTGGGATCATTATACATTTTATATGTATGTGTACACATGTATGTTACAGTATTTTGTGAGCTCTTAAAATTTTAACCTATCAACAACCTCTGTGATCTTCCATTGGGTGCAAGGCAGCAATATTTTCCCAGACAATGGGCTTGATTCACTATGCAGTGCTAACCTAGTTAGCACGCGTAAAGGCTTTGGGTGTGCTAACGAGGGTGCTAAGTAGTTAGCACACACCAGTGAAATTTAAATTGCGTGCAAAGTTCCGCGTGCAAAGTTTTGCACGCGGGACTTTGCACGCAATTTAAATTTCACTGGTGCGTGCTAAGTGTGGTGCACGTGAAACGTTGCGTCGCGGTGTGATGAAAACGGCGCACCCGATGCGCCTATAAGAAGAAAATAGAATATCCATGTTTCCCTATAGCTCAAGTGGGCGATATTACAGTTTAACAGTGTGCTGAACCAGAAGCTGTTATGGGGTAATGGCCATTTTCAAAATGGAGGACGGAGCATTTCATCAATCTCGGTGGGCAAACAGGACGTTGGAGAAGAGAAAGAGAATGATGAGTAGACTAGTCGGGAGGTAAGTATTAAGTGTGGATGTTTATTTTACTGTTATTGTTCAGTTTTGCTTGAAATTTTGCCCCTGCCATACTCCTAATCGTGTTTAACACAAGGAACTCCTAAGCAAAAGTTAGGGTTTTGTCATTCACACTACACTGGTCATTTCTATCAACATTGCTATTCTTTCACATTAACATTAAAAAAACAAAAATCATCTAGTGGATGGCATTAGTGCAGTATAAAGAAAATCACATAAACACATTTAAATTCAGAAATATGTTTATTTGCACAGATCTCTACTTTAGTGCTAGGGGGGGGAAGGGCACATGAGGAAGATCATGGAACAAAGAGTCTTGATTCTAAAGAAATTCCTGCAAAGAAAGTTAGTTTTTACCACCAAAAACATGGCCGCTTTTATCCACAGCAGCGACAGGTTTATGATGAGGCGCTCTTTTCCAATGCGCCCTCTAGTGTCTGCATTAAATCGGTGCAATCAATCCCTGCCCAGCCTTTTCCCTAGGCTCGGGAGCCGGGATCATGTGGCAGGCAGCCTGAGATAATCGAGCCACGAAATCCAGACAGCGTGAATCGCCTGCAGAGAACAGGTAAGGAGTGTTGGGGATAGTGGCGCACTGATTGTCTTATTCATAGTGACTCAATGGCCGGCTGCTGCAGATGGGGGGAGGCTATGAAAATGAATGGGGCTTACAAGGGCATGCTGGCCCTTCTAGTTCCTTTCAAGCTTCTGTTTAGCTTGGCTGGCAGATGGTCTTTTCTTGTCCACATTTCAGGCAGTGAGCTGGGGTACAGCCTATATTCATATCCAGGCAGGAGTACAGTCTCTAGATCAAGGCTCACACTGACAAATACCATCTGATTGCTTTACGCCATGCACAGATATTACAGTGCTTGTCTCTGCTTAGCCTCCAGCAGTAAAATCTCTTATTAAAGTTGTGTGACTTGAAATAGCTCATCTGAGAGAGCTAACAGCGGGTTCTGTTGCTTGGCTATAGATCTTCTTGCTGTTATCCAGAGATGACATCTAGAATGAGTACATTTGAAATCGGCGCCGGTAGACTTGGGCGCAGGATACAGCGGTATATGGCTGATCCTGCTTCTGCACAAGTTCCCGGCCGCGCTAATTACTATTCCCCCTCTAGGCCGCCTTGGATAGTGGGGGAATGAAATGATTCGGCTTCCAGTGATTGCTGGAGGCCGAATTATTATGTTTTTAAGCAACCTCTGCTCCGTCTTCTGACGGAGCCAACGTTACTCACTGAGCGCTGCAATAGGAATGATTCCTATTGTAGTCTATGGAGGCGCCGGCTGCACCCAAATCTAGCAGCGCTGAAAAGCATTGCTCCGTCTAGAATCCAGCTTGTTACTTTGTTGTTTGTTGGTTTATGGCTGCATTCACACTATGGGGTATATTCCCTGAATTGTGGTAAGCAGACTATCGTGTGTAAAATCTTCAAGGTTCCTAAATTGCTGAAATCGATCCCGGAATTGGCCTTGTGTGGCACATCCACTGCCTTGCCCCCTAATGTAATAAAAAAAAAACAATCCAGAGTTTAGTGCTATATTACCTGTCCGCTGCTGTTCCCGGGCGCACTCCTTGCTCTATACATGCCCCGCATGGCATACACGTGACGTTACACGCGCCCTGTTACTCCAGCAACCACGTGGGGCGTGTATATGGAGCAAAATGTGCGCCCGGGGGCCAGCGCAGGACAAGCGGCAGGTAACGTATAGTGCACAGGGGGGGACAGCATTGCTCGTCCCGATAATGCTCGCTGTTACTGCTGCACACATGGTCGAGTAAGTCAACCCTGCATCTTGCAGCTTGTCCGACTGATTAATACAACCATTTTTGGCCTAAAATTAGCAGTTTCCCTCCCACACCAAAAATTACCCACATACACTTTTTTTTATTAAAAAAAACAACATAAATAGTTACCCAAGGGTCTGAACTTTTTAAATATGCATGTCAAGAGAATATGTTATTATATTTAAAATTATAAGCTTATAAATAGTGATGGACGCAAATTGAAAAAATGCACCTTTATTTCTAAATGAAATATCGGCACCATAAATTGTGATAGGGACATCGTTTAAATGGTGTAATAACCGGGACAGATGGGCAAATAAAATACATGCGTTTTAATTACGGTAGCGTATATTAATTTCAAACTATAATGGCCAAAAACTGAGAAATAATGAATTTTTTCCGTTTTTTTCTTATTCTTCCTGTTAAAATGCATTTACAGTAAAGTGGCTCTTAGCAAAATGTACCCCCCCCCAAAGAAAGCCTAATTGGTGGCGGAAAAAACAAGATATAGATCAATTCATTGTGATAAGTAGCAATAAAGTTATAGGCGAATGTATAGGAGGTGAACGTTGCTCGGAAGCATGAGATTTTTGGCACTGCGGTGCTGAACCGGTTAAAATGTGTGTGAACTGCAAAGGAGACCGGCCATAGACTTTAGGGCACGTTTCCACTATAGCGAATCTGCATGCGGTGTCCGCATGCGGATTCGCATAGGAAATGCAAGTGGATGGGGCTGTTTTCACTTGTGCGGCTGCGGGAGCGTTTTTTTGTGCGGTAGAAATCTGCACGGCAGAGCCGTCAGATTTCGCGTGCGACAGGAATGCACGCGAATCGCCGCTAATGCTTTTAAATAGGGAAACCGCATGCGATTTCGCATATGTATAATGTTAATTTACACAGGCAGTGACATGGTTAAATTCGCACATACCCTTATTACCTATGCGAATTCGCGGCAAAACCGCATGCGGAATCGCACCCGCATGCGATTTCGTCCGTGGTGGAATGCAGGCGATTCCGCACCGCAACAGTGGAAACGAGCCCTAAATGCAATGCCTGCATGCAGCGAGTTAGAATAACAAGATCCATTACTGTGAACAGGCCCATAGAATTGTATGGGCAGTAAGTAGACATACAGAATTTTTCTGCAACACAACTGAGCACTGTGAACCTAGCCTAAAAGACTGGCAGCTGTAATTGCAGCAAAAGGTGGTTCTACAAAGTATTGACTCAGGGGGCTGAATAATTACGCACACCCCACTAAAAAATGTTTGGAATGATGTATGATTTTCGTTCCACTTCTCACGTGTACACCACTTTGTATTGGTCTTTCACGTGGAATTCCAATACAATTGATTCATGTTTGTGGCAGTAATGTGACAAAATGTAGAAAACTTCAAGGGGGCCGAATACTTTTGCAAACCACTAACTACTAAATGGGACTCATTTGAAACCAATTGAGAAACATGAACCACCTGTATAGGAGTGAAACAAATCAATGCAAGGAAAGGTCCACACACATGGCTGAATGCATGAACAATGGAAGTTTATCATCAGACACACATGTGAATACATCTGACCGTTCGCCAACGATTGTTTCAGGGCACCTAGGGTCCTTATTGTCAAGGCAAAAGGCAGATAAACATGTAAATTATTTAAAATAAACATGAGGCACCTGCAAATGAATATTACATACTTACCTCGCTGTCAGTTCCTCTAAGAAGCTCATCGTTTTAACACCGATACCTTCCATTTGTGACAAGATGTTGCTGAAATATACTAGTTGCTCTCAGTTATAACTGAAAGGACAACTGGTGTACAAGGTAATGTCCATGTTTCCCTATGGCTCAAATGGTGTGCTGCCCAGGAAGCTGTTATGAGGTAATGACCGCTTCTGACCCAAGGCTCTGACCCTTTCGTAGCGCTCTGTAGTGCTCTGCCATGCTTGCTGAAAAGCATTCTGGAGCGTTGCACTAAGAAAATATAGAAACCCTGTTTAGAATGTTACCTCAGGTGATGCATTTCTTACATTCATTGCATTTTTCTCTCTTGTACAGGATGTGATTTTTTTTTCTCTTCCTTGTTTCTCTCTGCCTTCCATCTATGCTTTCTCCTTTTCTCTGTACCCCACACCCGCTTCCTTCAGCTTGCCGCCATATTTCACTGTCCTCCATCTTGTACCGCCCCTCCCGCCTTCATGCAGGATGTCCGTCCCCCGGAAACCGCCATACGTGGTAAACTTAGAAATCAACCTGATCCTGGTGGCCCTGACAGGGGTGGGGGTCCTGAGCCGGCTCTGGAATCTGTCTCACCCGCAGGCTGTGGTGTAAGTATTGTTAGTCTGGTACACACATGCAATTTTGATTGGCCAATCACTGACTCATTTTATCGCCTCCATGTAGTATGAGGATTTATCTACACAATGGGCTCTATTCATAAAACATTTGCCGAAAAAAAAATCTTGGAGGGAAAACACGGCATGGGTATTTTAGACTTTTGTGTGCTAATTCATAAAAAAGTTTACACTTGCGATAAAAGGTCAGGGAATTCCCGCACTAAACTGGCAGTACTGGCTGAGTTGATACATTTTCTCTGTGCAGAGACAGAGTTACTATAAAGGAGGCAGCCCCAACTTCCCTTTAGATGTGCATGTTTTTTTTTAAACTGTCTCTCCTTGCCCTGAATCTGTCTATTAGTCTTTCTAAACAATCTAATTGCCGCAGCAAGAACGTCAAGAAATGTTACACATGCAGGCTTTCTGATGTGAAATGTATCTGAAAACAGGTACCCAAGGGGTTAAAAAACACAGCCTTGGTATTCCTGGATGCCTTGTTTGATCTGCTCTCTCTGCTGTCTGGGAGGTCTGTCCCTATTAGCTTGGTTGTTATCTGCATGCTTATCTAAACAGCTGGTATTCTCTGTTCCCATTCCACTTGCTCTAATCTTTATGAATTGACATGTAGTGAGGTGTGTGATAATCCCCGAACAAGGTGGTAATTTCCCGCACTGCTCAGGAATTGTAGCTTTTCATGCGGAAACGGCTTTTATGAATGGACACTTTTCTAAATGGTCGGTAAAGTCAGCTGTTTTGAGCATTACCGCATATGGGAATGCTTTATGAATAGAGGCCTTCCTGATAATAGTATTCAAAATTTGTTGACCCTTTACTACATGGAGGTGGGTAAATTGATTATTGGCCAATCTGAATTGAAGGTATGTACCAGGCTATAGTCTGGATCTTGTTTACCTCTATAGGCATAAATATTCTAGGATCCTCGATCAAAATCAATTTGATTTTGTGATTGTGAAGTTCAATGCACATTTTCTCTGCACTGGTATCACCTGATCATATCTCGGCTGATTTCACACAAAATGGACGACCGCTTCATCAAAATGAAGATTTTCAGATAAGACAGCAGACCGAGTATGCAGAAATGTATATAAATATTAGTGAAGGTCCTGTGCAGAATTGAATTGCTGATTTTGTTTTTAGGCCAATTTCCTGCGTGTACAAGGATGGCTGAGATCATTAAAGTCTCCTTGTACAAAGAATTAGAAACTGCTTGTGTATGACCGTTAAATCTTTCTGATGGCAGGCTGAGGTGACACAGCCCATGAAGCATGTATTTTTGACATGCTATGAATTCTCCCTATTGTGGTCATAGCACTGACATCACTATCAATATGTTTTTTCCTACTGAATTAGATTCAGTGTAATTCACGCACCATCTTCTCAGATTTTCTCTTCTCAGTGATACAGCCAGCACGCTAATTCCCCCCCCCCCCCCCCCCCTTCCCCTTTCTGATCCCTGCTGAGATGTTTATTTATTTTTTTCTTTTATTTGTTGTTGTTTTTTAATACATTTTACAATTTTTTTTAAATTTTATTTTATTCCCTCCCTCCCCCCACCAGCCAATCCCAGCTATTGGCTTTCATAGACTTCAGCCTATGAGAGCCGATCGCTCTCTGTACCTCCCAAGGGGAAAGCAGACTGTCACAGCTGTCCCCAGTACAGCCCTGCCTTGCATTGCAGCGCTGTATATTGTAAATGGCGGTTTTGCCGTCTAACAGTCTCCTAGCGGCGATCGCCGTTGTGAGACTGATGGAGTGGAGAACCGTCATTCAAGCGGAGATGTTCTTGCATCGACGCGCGCGATCTCCTGCAGAACCCTCCCCCAGGACTTCACGCCAGTTGGCATTGAGCGGTCCTCGGGCTGCCGCCGCGTTCACGCCGATTGGCGTGGAGCGGTTGCCTAGGAGTTAAACTGTTGTGTTCTCTGTGTGCATTTTGAACTCTTGTCTCTTATTTTCCCAGGTTTGATGAAGTGTATTACGGTCAGTTCATATCCATGTACATGAAAGGGATATTTTTCTTGGATGACAGCGGACCCCCCTTAGGACACATGCTTCTTGCGTTAGGAGGTAAGCATGTTTGGCTAATGTCTTCAGAAAGGAAGTAATCTGCCCATCCAGGTTTGTAGCCTGATCTGATTAGCCACTGTTGAAGAGGATGACTCTTGCTATGGCTTGTTTGCAGATTCCAGGCTTTAGAGGTACTATTGTAACCTTTTCCATACGGAGTAACTTTTCTTTCTCAGGTCTTCTGGAATTTTCTTTGATAGAGGCTTGGTGGGCTGCTTGTTGAGTCCTTTTAGGCAGCTCTACATTTCTGTTTAAAGTGGAATAAAACTCTGACAAAGTATTTAATAAAAAACTGTGTTCCTACTTTTTATTACCCTTACAGTTATCATATTTGCTTTTGTGCACAAGAAATATTGTCTTATATGTTCCCAAAGTACAGTTTATCTGGTCTGAAAGCGGCCATTGCATTTTACTACATAGCTGCTGTATTTATATATTATAATGTATCCAGTGATCACTTCTCAGCTGTCTCTGGTTCTACAATGTGTGCAGTTCAGTTTCAACACACTGCTGGCTGTATACTTATTGTAGCAGCAAGGGAATGTAAACAAAAGATAATTTTATCACCTCTTCGGATGCAGCCAGAAGCTGCCCACTGAAGCAAGGAGCTTTCTGCTAAAGAACAAAGTGCTTTAAGGCCTGTTTCACAGTGCGACGTTAAAGTCGCACATTAGAAAATTGTATAACGCAGACTAACGCACAGCAATACAAAGTCTGTGCAACATTCACAGTGCACACGTTGCTTTGTGTGTAACGTGTAGCAATATTTAGAAAGTACTGCATGCTGTGCCTTTAGCAATACATTTGCTGTGTTATGTGTGTTGCACATGCTCCAGTAATGTTTTTTTTTTTTTTTTTTAAATGTAACGCATGCGCCGTTTTCGTTCCATCACTGTGCAACGAAAACGGCGCACCAAATGCAGGGCTAAATAATGTCCAAGTTATAGTGTTTCAATGCGTTGCATTAGGGGCATGTTATGCGACCTTAATGTCGCATCAAACGCAACGTCCCACTGTGAATGAGGCCTAACTGTTTGAATGCTGTTCTGCTGCAATTTTTTTTTGTGGTAGTAGATTTTGTGCTGTAATTAAGCTTTTAGAACAAAGAGGAAATGCTGAGGTTTATACCAATTTAAACAATGTTTAGATTTAGGAGTGTTTGTAGCAACCAGTGGGTTGTATCACGCTTAGTTTTCCCATTGTCATTGAGGTTTGGATCATGCTACAGAGCTAATATAGCACAAATCTTTACAGTAATCCTGGCCATAGGAGAAAAGTCTCACAGTATACAGTGTAACCCAGCTCTGCAGTCTTTCAGTTTCTGATTTATTAAGGGGTATATTAGCACAATCCGTGCCCTTCATAGGCTGCCAGTCCCTGCCCTTCTCAATGTTTCTTATATTCTTTTCCACCAGGATATCTTGCTGGATTTGATGGGAACTTCATGTGGAACAGAATAGGAGCAGGTGAGATACAAGACACTGACATAAAGGGGCACCCTGTCTATAATTGAATGCAGCAAAGGATTACCATGACCATGTAAGCCATAAAGCTGTGAATGTACAGGTGAAACTTGTAAAATTAGAATATCTTGCAAAAATCCATTTATTTCAGTAATTCAACTTAAAAAGAACCAGAGACGAAGCCCCCTCATGTATGTTATTACATTTATCAGTGGGAACATGACAGTAATCACCTACCCTGCTTTTAGTTTAAATCTTCTCTGCTTAATCTGTCTATAATCAGCTGTGATAAGAATCCCTGACTGAGTCAGTCTAGGTTTGACCTGGAATCATTATAGCTGAGTCACTCTTTTGTGGAGTCTTTTCAAGCCCAAGCCTTCCCCCTCCTGGATCAGATTTCCTGCTTTACATACTGAGAGCTCTGATGACATTGGAGGGGCTGCTGCTGCAGGAAAAATCTCTGAAACAGACAAGTGTGGCTGTGTGATCTGTGTGCTCTGTCTGTGCAGCCAGTCATCATTATTATCTACTGTATGCAGTTTCATTACTATGAGAGACACTTCCTACAGGCAGCCACACAGCATACCAGAATATGAAGTTGAAAGCACACAGATGAAATGCTGCAGCAGCAGCCCTGCTTGTCTATAGTCTCATAGAGGCTAGACAGCACATCCAGAACACCTCATAACCTGGAAGCAGAAGGGATATGAGCCGGCGGCCATATTGGATATTTCCTGGAGCAATAATGGATAAAAAGCACTCAAAAAGGCTTACCAGAGTGGCAAAATTATCTAGAGCATTTATTCTTTACGAGCTATCAACTGATATGTTTATTTTGTGTGAACCGTTTATCTCTGGTTCCCTTAAAGAGAACCTGTATTAAAAAAAACATCCCCGGGGGATACTTACCTTGGGAGGGGGAAGCCTCAGGATCCTAACAAGGCTTTCCCCGTTCTCCGGTGTCCCGGTGTTAAAAAGGGGTTTAAAACGTTTGTTTAAAAACAAAGTACATGTGTCTGTCATGTAAAGAGAATTAATGAATGCGTGAGTGTGTCTGAGAGTCCAGACCTTCCTGCTGGTTTATATATATATATATATATATATATATATATATATATATATATATATATATATATGTATATGTATGTGTATATGTGTATATATATATATATATATATATATATATATATATATATGTATATATGTATATATGTATATATATATATATATATATATATATATATATATATATATATATATATATATATATATATATATATATATATATATATACAGTGGAGGAAATAATTATTTGACCCCTCACTGATTTTGTAAGTTTGTCCAATGACAAAGAAATGAAAAGTCTCAACAGTATCATTTCAATGGTAGGTTTTTTTTAACAGTGGCAGATAGCACATGAAAAGGAAAATCGAAAAAATAACCTTAAATAAAAGATAGCAACTGATTTGCATTTCATTGAGTGAAATAAGTTTTTGAACCCTCTAACAATAAAAGACTTAATACTTAGTGGAAAAACCCTTGTTTGCAAGCACAGAGGTCAAACGTTTCTTGTAATTGATGACCAAGTTTGCACACATTTTAGGAGGAATGTTGGTCCACTCCTCTTTGCAGATCATCTCTAAATCCCTAAGGTTTTGAGGCTGTCTCTGTGCAACTCTGAGCTTGAGCTCACTCCATAGGTTTTCTATTGGATTAAGGTCCGGAGACTGACTAGGCCACTCCATGACCTTAATGTGCTTCTTCTTGAGCCACTCCTTTGTTGCCTTTGCTGTATGTTTTGGGTCATTGTCGTGCTGGAACACCCATCCACGACCCATTTTCAGTTTCCTGGCAGAGGGAAGGTGGTTGTCGTTCAGGATTTCACGATACATGGCTCCGTCCATTTTCCTGTTAATGTGATTAAGTTGTCCTGTGCCCTTAGCAGAAAAACACCCCCAAAGCAAAATGTTTCCACCCCCATGCTTGACGGTGGGGACGGTGTTTTGGGGGTCATAGGCAGCATTTTTCTTCCTCCAAACACAGGGAGTTGAGTTAATGCCAGAGAGCTCTATTTTGGTCTCATCAGACCACAGCATCTTCTCCCAGTCACTCACAGAATCATTCAGGTGTTCATTGGCAAACTTCAGACGGGCCTGCACATGTGCCTTCTTGAGCAGGGGGACCTTGCGAGCCCTGCAGGATTTTAATCCATTGCGGTGTAATGTGTTTCCAATGGTTTTCTTGGTGACTGTGGTCCCTGCTAATTTGAAGTCATTAACTAACTCCTCCCGTGTAGTTCTAGGATGCTTTTTCACCTTTCTCAGAACCATTGACACCCCACGAGGTGAGATCTTGCGTGGAGCCCCAGAGCGAGGTCGATTGATGGTCATTTTGTGCTCCTTCCATTTTCGAACAATCGCACCAACAGTTGTCACCTTCTCTCCCAGCTTCTTGCAAATGGTTTTGTAGCCCATTCCAGCCTTGTGCAGGTCTACAATTTTGTCTCTGACATCCTTGGACAGCTCTTTGGTCTTTCCCATGTTGGAGAGTTTGGAGTCTGCTTGATTGATTGATTCTGTAGACAGGTGTCTTTTATACAGGTGACTAGTTAAGACAGGTGTCCTTAATGAGGGTGACTAATTGAGTAGAAGTGTCTAACCACTCTGTGGGAGCCAGAACTCTTAATGGTTGGTAGGGGTTCAAAAACTTATTTCACTCAATGAAATGCAAATCAGTTGCTATCTTTTATTTAAAGTTATTTTTTCGATTTTCCTTTTGATGTGCTATCTGCCACTGTTAAAATAAACCTACCATTGAAATGATACTGTTCTGAGACTTTTCATTTCTTTGTCATTGGACAAACTTACAAAAACAGTGAGGGGTCAAATAATTATTTCCTCCACTGTATATATATATATGCCATTATTATATATATATATATATATATATATGTATGTGTGTGTATATGTATGTGTGTATATATATATATTTGAGTCTTCAACCATATATGGAACGAAGCCTCTTTTCCTAACTCAGAATAATTTAAGGTTGAATTTCGTCACACAACAACCAGCTGTTGATTATGTAACCAGGATACAATTTCAGCAACCAGAAGCCTGGCTTGACAGAGATCTATTTTCTAAACTTTTTTTTTTTTTTTTGTAACACTATTTTTATTAAGTTCAAAAGCATATGTCAACAGGTACAAGAGGTATATTCGTACAAGGTAGGAGAATCTTACCCTCAATTCCTATGGTATAAGAGGTTATACAAAGCTGAGGAACTTGTTTACATCCATGAAAATTGACATTATCATAACTAAGTGCGGTAGAAGAACAGTGTCCTTATGTAAGGTAGTTTCAAGTCTCTTAAGTTGGTTTAAAATGGTTATACCTATATGTAGATGATCGTCCGTTGGTAGTATACCTAGATTGGAGGGAAATTGGATAAAGAAAACCACGTGTACCAGGGTCCATAGATCATCGCCTAATTTGTTTGAGTCTATTTGAGTGACAATGACCTATAACAGTAGGAAAAATAAAAAATAACAAGAAAACAGAGACAGGCATAGAAACAACATTTGAAATGAGCAGGTCGGATCCCAGGTCTTAAGCAGAGAGTGGTAGGTTATATAGAGCCAAGATGACTTACTGCCCTGTGTTCCAGGGGGGTAAAGGGGTGGAGTTTTAGTTCTATCAGCCATTATCTAGGTAGAGTTCCCATGGGCCCCAGATTTTATCGAATCGATCCTCAGTGTCCCGAAGGGAGGCAGTTAATTGCTCCATAAGTTTGGTCCACTTAATCTTTGCTAGGACTTCCGACAATTCGGGGGGGGGCTATTTTTTTCCAGTTAGAGGCTATAGAAAGCCTGGCTGCAGTGAGGATGCGGATTATTAATATTCTCTCAAATTTTCGGGCTTGAGGGACGGATTTACCAAGCAACATGAAAATGGGGTCTAGGGGGATTGTTAAGTCCAAGACTTTGAAAATCAGATTTTGGATTTCACTCCAGAAAGGAGTTAAGAGGGGACAGTACCAAAAGACATGTTCTATTGATCCCTTAAGCCCGCATCCCCTCCAACATAGATCCGAGGAGTCTGGATATATACGTGAGAGGGTAGCGGGAGTCAGGTACCACCTGAACAGTATCTTGTATATATTTTCTTTAATTTGGACGCACATTGATGAATCCTTGGCATTCTGCCAGATGGATTCCCAATCCTTGTTTGAAATAGGCTGAGAGAGGGAAGATTCCCATTTAGCCATATAGTCATGGGTTGGATATAGGGAGTAGGAATTAGTGCAGAGGAGAGAGTAAATTTGAGTGATGAGGCCTTTTTGGTGCCCTTTGTGAATGCAAAGGTTTTCGTAGATCGTTGTAGCCTTAATGGAGGAAGGGTTTTGAACTAGGGACCTCAGGAAATGTGAAATCTGGTTATATTCGTGTAGGAGTCTAGGTGAGGAGGGGTATTTTTCACACAGGTGGTCGTAAGTTATGTAGTTTGTGGAGTTAGGTTGTAGCCAGTCATGTAGCCTGAAGTATCCCCTCGAGTACCATCTTGCCATAAAATCCTGTTCAAGGCCAGGTTTAAATTTAGGATTACCTAGAATTGGTATTAGTTTATGCGAGGCCTTCAGACCAGTTTCTGGTGGGATGGAGGACCAAATGCGAATGGTGAATCTAGTGGAAGATAGACCCAAAGAGGCTGGAGGGGAATGAGCTTTGTCAGGCCAGATGAATGAGGCCAATGAAAAGGGTAGGACTTGGGTGGCTTCTATTAATGCCCACTTAGTTTTAACTGTGAAGTCTGACCATTCGGTTATTTGGCGTAGATGAGCTGCTTTGTAGTAGAAAGCTATGTTGGGTAGGCCTAGACCCCCTTGGTCCCTCATAGCCATCATAACTTTTTTGGAGACCCTTGGTCTCTGGTTGTTCCATAGAAATTTACCTATTTCTCGTTGTAGTAGAGCTAGTTGGGTTGAAGGGACTGTTACTGGTAGGGTTTCAAATAGATATAAAATACGGGGGAGTATATTCATTTTAACTGAGTATAGTCGTCCAATCCATGAAATCTTAAACTTGGCCCATTTATGGAGGTCTTGAATAATGGTGTGGATTATTTGGGGGAAGTTATGTTTATATAGGGAATTATATGACGTTGTAAGGAAGATACCCAAATATTTTAGAGAATGCTTTTTCCAATTAAAATTGTAAGATGCCTGAAGTGTCTCAAGAAGAGGAGGAGAGATATTGATAGGGAGGGCTTCTGTTTTGTCATGGTTGAGCTTATATCCTGAGAGTTCTTCGTATTCTCTGAGTACTCTTTTAAGGGGCGGGAGGGTCAATAGGGGGTCTACCATGGTCAGTAGAACGTCGTCTGCAAAGAGGGAAATTTTGTGTTCCCATTTGCCCTGTGTGACTCCTTTGATGTCTGTGTTCTTGCGAATGGCACAGGCCAGGGGTTCTATGCTAAGAGCAAAGAGTAAAGGGGAGAGTGGACACCCCTGTCTTGTGCCATTTCTTATGGGGAAAAAAGTGGGAGAGGCTGCAGGGAGTTTGACCGAAGTGGTGGGTTTAGAGTAGAGGAATCTAATTAAGGTATAAAAAGGGCCTGAGAATCCTTGATGTTCTAGGAGAGTAAACAGGAAAGGCCATGAGAGCCTATCGAAGGCCTTCTCAGCGTCAAGACTCAATAACAGGGAGGGCCTCCAAGAGGCTCCCATTAGTTCTATGAGGTTTATAGCTTTTCTAGTATTATCTCCTGCCTTTCTTCCCTGAATAAATCCTACCTGGTCATTGTTAACGAGGGACAGCAGTATGGGGTTGAGTCTATTGGCCATGGCTTTGGTAATAAGTTTCAGGTCAGAATTTAGTAGCGATATGGGCCTGTAGCTCTGAGGTACTGACGGATCTTTCCCTTGTTTAGGGATAACTGTGATCAGGGACCTTAGGAATGAGTCTGGGGTTTGCTTTCCCGATAGAAGTTTATTGCCCAATGTGACTAGATGGGGGAGGAGCACAGGTTTAAATATTTTGTAGTATTTGTATGAGAGACCGTCTGGGCCCGGCGTTTTGGAGGAGGGAAGGTTTTTGAAAACTTCCTCAAATTCCTCTATTGTGAAGGGGGAGTTTAGAAGAGTTAGTTGAGAGGTGGTAAGCTTAGGCAAATTTAAAGGGTCTAAGAAGGTGGAGATACGAGAGGATTGGGAAGGGCTCTGGGGGCAGTTGGGAAGATTATAGAGACCTTTATAGTATTCAGTAAATATATTGGCAGTTTTAGAAGGGTCGTAGAAGGTGGTGCCTTCAGGATCCTTCATTGAGTATATTTGGGTTTGTGAGTTTCTGGGATTTAGTTTCCTAGATAATATCGTATGGGGCTTATTGCCCCTTTCAAAAAATAACTGCCTAGTCCAGCGAAGACTTTTTTCCAGTTGAGTCAGCTGTATTTGTTTGATTTCCAATTTTATGGCTTGGATATTAGCAAAATTTTCGGAGGTGGAATTATCCTTGTATGAGTCCTGAGCCTCTGTAAGCTTTCGGTAGAGGTCACGGAGTAGGCAGCTGTTCATACGCTTCCTCTTTGTTCCTTCTGCTATTAGTACCCCCCGTATGAAAGCCTTGTGGGCCTCCCATACCACTCCAAAGGACTCGACAGAAGGGATATTAGTAGTAAAGAATGACTGAAGGTCATCGTTTAGTTTGGAGATTAGAGTTTTATCCTGAAGTAAGGATTCATTAATCCTCCAGTGGAGGGGCTTGTGGGGGTTAGCATACCAGTCGAGATCTACAGATACTCCCTGATGGTCTGACCAAGCTACCGGATGGATTTGGGAGTTCGACAGGATAGAAACTATTGAGGTGTGGGCGAAGAAGTAGTCTAGCCTGGAGCTTGAGGCATGGGGGGGGAGAAAAGAAGGTGAATTCTATGGATTTAGGGTGGACTATTCTCCAGAGATCTAGCAATTGATGTTTTCTCATTAGGACTCTGAATTGTCGTGAGTTTCTTTCATGTAGGGGGGAGGGAGAGGAATTTGAGGCTGAAGATCTGTCTAGGTGATGGGAGAAAGCTAAATTAAAGTCTCCTCCTAGGAGTAGAGGGCCTTCGGTCACCTGTAATTTTGAGAGGAAAGATGAAAGGAAGGAAGTTTGATTAGTGTTCGGGATATAGACAGTGGCTATTGTTATAGGTTTTCCCGCCATTGAACCCTTTAGTATTAGGTATCTTCCCTGTGTGTCTGTGATGGTGCGAATGATTTGGAGAGGGACGTCCTTTTTAAGTAG
This sequence comes from Hyperolius riggenbachi, assembly GCF_040937935.1. Classification (NCBI taxonomy): domain Eukaryota; kingdom Metazoa; phylum Chordata; class Amphibia; order Anura; family Hyperoliidae; genus Hyperolius; species Hyperolius riggenbachi. The sequence continues at coordinate 272,085,116 of NC_090653.1, forward strand.
GATTGCTACTCCAGCCTTTTTTTGAGGGCCCGAGGATAGGAATATTTCTGTGTAGAGCTTACTGATGAATCTGGGGGAATCGTTATGTTTAAAGTGGGTCTCTTGTATCATTGCCACGTCTACCTCCAGCCTCTTTAGGTCCTTAATGAGGGCATGTCTTTTCTTGGGCGAGTTAAGTCCCTTGGCATTGATCGTAAAGCATCTAACCATAGTCCGCTGGGAGAGAGGTAGCTTTAGTAAGGGTCCGACATGAATTGGCATGAGAAGTTGAAACAATAAACCATAAACAAGATAGAAAGTACAGAACTATGTATAACATAAGAACAATGTAGTTGCCACTATAAAAGACGTGGCTACAAATCAGAGCGGCATAGTTAAGCCGCTTAATCGAGGGTGCCCAGATGGGGGGGCCCTGAAAAAACAGATAACCCCCCGTTCTGGAGAGCCTCCTGAGGAACATACTGGGTTCCCAAGTAGTCACCCGAGGGCCGGAGCTAGCATATGTGGCCTTCTGGGACTTTTGAGATCATATTTCTTGGTGACAGGTATTAAGCCAAAATTATATATAGCATTAAGAATTATCAAAGAGATTAAAATAACATAGAATAAGCAAGGTAACATTACTTATCATAGCTGATATATAAGTAGCAGAGAGCCAAAGGAAGGATATTCCTCTGAAAACTGTATGACTAGAGGTATCAGGGTTTAAGTAGCCGGTCCCCCTAACGATGGGGGGGGGGGGGAACATTATATAGTGTCTTCACTTTTGTATTGTCCGCTCTTGTTCAAGAGGGATGGGCGTCCATAGTTTCAGGAGGGGCCTGAGGAGAGAAGCTACGTAGAGGAACTTTGGTCCACTCGGAGATGTGGCGGACCTTACGTGGGGGGGACGCCTCTGGAGATCTGTGATTGGGAGGCGGATGGTTGGGGGGTAGTCTCAGGCCCATTTGCTTAAGGAAGAAGTCTGCGTTATCAATGTCCGTTAGGGAGAAAGTCATTCCTCCTTTAATTGCGACTAATCTGAAGGGGAATCCCCAGTGATAGGAGATCTTCGCTTCTCGGAGCAGCTTAGTGACGGGCCTGAGGGACCTGCGTTTGGCCAGGGTTATTAAAGAGAGGTCGTTGTATATAGAGACCGTGTCCCCTTTAAAGTCTAGCTTCGGAATATTCCTTAAGGCCTTAAATAGTGCCTCCTTAGCTTCATAGTAGTGTAAGCGGATAACGACGTCCTTTGGCCTGCCTGCAGCAGTCTGCCTCTCACCCAGTGCTCTGTGAGCCCTGTCCATTCTCCAAAGTTCAGGGGGGAGATCGGGGACAGTTGTAGAGAAAAGCTCCAGCAAGTGTGCATTAAGGGTTTCATTAGTGACAGTCATGGATATGCCCTTCACACGTACATTCTGTCTGCGTTCTCTATTTGTCTTCGTGGGCAGAGCGGAGACTTTTCAAGTCAGAGGACATTACGCGCTGATCGTCTTCCATGTTAGCTTGTTTATTTGCAATGGTGTCTAGCGCGGATTCCAGTGCGTTTGTGCGTGACCCAATGTCAGTTATCTCGGCTTTCAGCTCATTAACTGCTGTTAGGATCAGGGACTGGAGTGAGGAGTGCATAGCTTCATAGTGCTTCTGCAGGGTAGTCTCTAGCATTGTGGCAGTGATCATTTCAGCCTGCGCTGTGTTACCTTGCTGGAGTGGAGTTCCTGAGTGTGGCTGGATGGATGCATCGGCGCCATCTTGGGAGGGGGGACAGAGGAATCTGTCCATCGTGCCTGCAGCCGTTCCGGGCTTAGTGGGAGCTTTGCCTGTCATGTCCCTCGGTGCACGAGGGTGTCCGCAGGAGGAACGAGAGATAGCCGCGCTGTGGTGGCTTCTGTCAGCGGAGGTGCGGCGGAGAATAGCGGCGGTGGGTCGGGAGCTCCTCTCTCAGGCGGCCATCTCAGGGAAGCCCGCGCATGCGCCTACGCTATGGTCTTGACATCTGTGACCTTAAATTCCACAAGGAAAGGAACACATGCTCAACTCAGCAAACTTCTGAAAGTTCATTATAAACCTTATACTGTATATCTATTAACCAATATTGCATAAGTATCACTATATTAAATAATAGCTTTGATATCTTAATCTCATGACATCGTACAGATATAATTTCTCATCCAGCAGGGCCCTTAGCCAAATGTAGAAATCAAAATCCATCAATGATATATCATTTGATTCAAATCTCAAAACATTCAACATATAACACCCGGCAATCCCCTGTTGCAGCCCCCTGAAGTGCGGCAATGTAAATATTTACCTTCCATGTTCCTGTGCAGGCTCACTGGCCTCTCTTCCTTAGGGGTAAGGCGGAAATAGTTGATCCACTCTACTGCGCAGGCGTGAGTCATTTTGCACCTGTATTGTGGATATGATCAAGGCTATTTCCGCCTAGCCTGAAGGAAAAGCCATTACCACGCCTGCGCTGGATCCCGTGGAGGTAGATAAATCATCCCTTGTCAGGGAGGATTGTGGGAGGATTCGGGCAAGCCAGCGCTGGACTGCCTGTAGCTATAGGGATGGGGGAAGCCTCATTGGCACCCTGAGGCTTCCCCCTCCCGAGGTAAGGTGTTTTTTTTTTTTTTTTTTTTTTTTTTTTAATACAGTCTCTTACAGAGTAAGGTGAAACTAATATATGAAATGGGAGCCCTTTGCAGATGTTTTGGATGAATTAGCTGATTAGTCTGACACTTTGGAACTAGAATATTGAACATTCTCACACGATTCTAATGCTCTGAGATTTTGGGGTTCTCATAAGCTGTAAGCCATAATCATCAAAATGATAACAAATAAAGGCATGAAATATCTCGCTTTGCATGTAATGATACGACTTCAAGTATAAGTTTCACCTTTTAAGTTGAATTACTGAAATAAATAGACTTTTGCACGATAGTCTTAATTTTCCAGTTTCACCTGTGGATTATCCATTTTCTTCCATCATGAACCAACCTCATTGCATTGCATACTGGAGAAGAGTGCAAGGAGGCCTACGCTTGGCGCCCCTGTTGAGATGCAAGTATTTGCGTAGGCTAACTCCCGCAGGAACGGCAGGGAGGTGGCCTTAGAGCCTGCATAATCTGGTGGGCAAATGCAGCATGCAAACGCTTTGCCATTTTAATTAGACGAGAGTCAGTTTAAATTGGTCAATGGACTTGATGGGTCCCCTGGCAGTGGCAGTGCACCTGGGTTTTTGTCTGCGCTCCTCCCCCCCCCCCCCCCCCCCGCCCCATTTTTGGTGTGTTCGCTCCCAGGAGGCGCATTGTGCACGACAAGTAAGTAAATAACGCAGAAGTAGAGCATCTATCCTTTGGGAGGGCAGCATGGATGAACCTCCCTAGGCATAGGCCTCATTTCTTGGGGGCGCAAGGAGGCCTACGCTTGGCGCCCCTGTTGAGATGCAAGTATTTGCGTAGGCTAACTCCCGCAGGAATGGCAGGGAGGTGGCCTTAGAGCCTGCATAATCTGGTGGGCGAATGCAGCATGCAAACGCTTTGCCATTTTAATTAGACGAGTCAGTTTAAATTGGTCAGTGGACTTGAGGCAGTAAGTTGGGTGAAACTGGTCAGAAGCACACACCTTTCACTCTTCTCCAGTATCATTGTATTATTTAAAGTGAGCGTTTACCATTTGAAAAATAAAAAAGTTTTATTTTTAATGTGGTACCCATTGGCTTTAACCCTTAGCACATATCTTTAAATCCCGTATCTTCTTTATTCAGGGGAAAAATTTGCTCTTAAGAATTGCTGGTACCAAAATCATCACATGCCCATTTTCTTTGTGAACTGGTAACAGTTTTTTTCTGATTCCCACACCTTCGGGTCTTGTCAATAGACACATTTTACATCACATTGTATGAACCTGGCAAGATAGACACGGCTCCAAACGATGGTTGCAGCTTGTGACTTAAAAAATAATTTTAGCAAAAGGGTAAAAAAAAAATCAATACATTGCGAAGTGAGTAGTTCTAAAATAGAAGAGAGATCAAGAAATAATTGTTATTTGCCATGTAATTTGTTCATATTGTTTGATCCACAATCAGCCTGCATGAAATTTTTATCTATGTGGGTCTTGGGTGCTCCCTTCACGATGGAGAGGGTGAGACCGGGAGCCCTTATGGTGCAGTATTCTTAGTATAACTTGCAAGGATAATTTGTGAATAGATTATACTCACAAAGGTGGGTTGCAGTCCTGCAACCACCGTAAATGCGTGCAGAGAATTAACCGTTTCCGCTCGGTATCCCGGACCCTCTGGATCAAGGTGGTCACGCTCCTCCTATTGTCCTGTTCCCTGGTGAATTATATCAGCCCGAGGTAGGAATGACTCCTCAAAGGGGTGTTATAGGTATAAGTAAAGCAAGTCGGTGGAGGCGCCTAATAGTATATTAATGTGGTCTATGTTTGCTGAAGCATAAAATAACAAAATAAAATAATAAAAGGAGGTTGCTTACCTCCAAAGTAGACTCACGTAGATGGAAAAAGGAGTCTTTATTTAAAATAACGGTTATGCTGTAGACAACGCGTTCCATGGGACTCAGCCCGCTTCCTCAGGTCAATAAAACAGACAACCTTGTTAATAGCCGTGCAGAGCTAATCTATTTATTAGATGCTTTTATTGCCCTACTTTTATGGCCTGCCATCCACAGAAAGATCAGGCAGATAAGGACTGCTGTAATTAGCAGTAGCAATGAGCAAAAAATGCTTTCATCAGCAGGGGGAGGGAAGATAGGACACTGTGCTTCACAGTTAGAGAAGTCTCACTTGATTACATTCACATCTTCCCCTGTATAAATAAGGGCAGAGAGAAGGGGGGGGGGGGGAGTGGCAGCTCCTACAGCTATTAGAAACCAGGACACACTGCAAAAAAAATGCTTGGATACCTTTAAAAGGTACCTGTCATGCCCTCTCCATACACCAAACACCTTTATAGGGAGGCACTCTCATTGGAAAATCTACTTGCTGAGCAGGAGGAGGAGGGGTTTGGACTCTATAAGAATGTAGGCATTCATGTTGTAGCAAAGTGGTCAGAGCATGCATGAATTTCTAGTGTCCAAAGTGCCCCTGTCCAGCTCATTAGGTAGATTGACTTTTTCATCCCTGATACAATAATGTGGAGGATTTTGCCTTTCCATTGGACAGTGAAGACCTTTGGTAGAAGAATGAACTCCACCTTGTCAGATGGCCAGCATGGCCCTATAGAATGTTCTTTACAGAAGAATATTCAGGCTGCAGCTCCAGCTTTCACCAGAAGGTGGCGTTTTGACATTGTAAGGGGCTAAAAGTTCTGTCTTAGTTGCAAATTTAGTTTAAATTGTATGCAGTTTAGAGCTGGTCCAATCAAAAACGTATCCATGTTGCGTACAATTTGCATGCAAGCTGGAATTAGGTTCTCATTGACTGTCTCTAGTGGTGAAATCTTACATTCCAGCTTTGTATAATCTGTATACGACATGGTAGATATTGTTATTTTCCTTGCAGAATATACCAGTAATGTTCCTGTGTGGTCGCTGCGTCTGCTGCCAGCTGTGACTGGAGGCCTGTGCGTCCCGCTGGCTTATCAGATTGTGGTGGAGCTGGGCTACTCAACCATGGCAGGACTGCTGGCGGCTATTTTGGTTCTGTTTGGTGAGTTGAGGTGGTCAGTGAATGCATTTTGTCTGTGTTCTGTTTGTACTAATCACTGTAGATAAGCAGTGACATTCTTGGGAGTAGGAGAATGGATACAATTGTTTATTTTCACCCTGGGTTTCCTCAAAGTGAACCAGAGACGAAGCACCCTCATGTATTTCACCCTATATATATCAGTGGGAACGTTAGAGAAAACACCTACCCTGCTCTCTGTTTCATCCTTCACTGCTCAGCCTGCCTGTTATCTGCCCTGATAAAATCCCCAACTGAGCATTCAGTCTGGCTTTGCTCAGGAATCATTATTGCTGAGTCTGTCTTCTCTGATGTCTTTTCAAGCCCAAACCTGCCCCCTTGTGGCGCTGCTATAATGACTCCACTATAATGATTCCTGAGCAAAGCCAGACTCGAATGCTCAGTCAGGGATTTTATTAGGGCTGATTAGAAACAAGCTGAGCAGTGAAGAATGAAACCGAGAGCAGGGTAGGTGTTTTCTCTAATATATATTGTAAAATACAAGAGGGTGCTTCGTCCGGTTCACTTTAAGGGCCTGTTTCCACTATGTTCAAATTCGTGTGGATTAGCCGCATGTAAATTTGCATACTAATGCATTTCAGTGGACCTGTTTCCACTGTATCCATGAATCGCATGTAGAAAAAATCTGGACAGCAGTGCTACAATTTTTCGAATGCCGCATGGCCTTTCCACATGCGTTTTTCATGTTAGCTTTCTTTGCGCATGTTTCTATGCGTTTATGTATATGTCAATAGATGAAAAAAGTAACGAAAGAATCATCGATTATGCATGCGAACTTACATGCAAAAAAACGGACGCAAACGCATGTGACGTCACATATGCATGTAAATTCGCCTCCTGAAAATAGGATGCAAATTTGCATGCTTGTAGAGGAAACGGGCCCTTTAAGTGTACCAGAGATGACGGATATTAAAGATTTTTTTTTTTACTTAACCGGGCTTCCTCCAGCCCCATGAGCACGGATGCATCCCTTGCCGTCCTCTTGAGTGCCTCCGTTAAGCCGCGATCATCTCGGGTATTCGGCTCAGTGACATCAGCAGAGTGCCTTCTGTGCATGTGCGGACCTTCTACGCAAGTGCAGAAGACCCCGGGTGACATCACTGAGTCACACTGGACCTGACTGAGCCGAATACCAGGAGCTGTTCGCAGCTTAACGGAGGCACTCAGGAGGATGGCGAGGGGCGCATCCGTGCTTATGGGGCTGGAGGAAGCACAGGTAAGTAAAAATCTTTAATATCAGTCGTCTCTGGGTCACTTTAAGCCTGATACACACCACAAAATTTTTACTTCAGACTCTACTTCCGATCAAAAAGATTATCAGATCTGTGAAAAATGTTTACAGACTACTGATTGCGAGTGACCGATCAATGCTCAAAATCAGTTTCTCAATCGGAAGCAAAGCAGTCATGCTGGAAATATTGATCAAAATACTGGCCATCATTCTGTGTGTATGTCTTTTTGATTCATTTCTCAAGTCAATGGTATCCAGTCGTAAAAATTATGGTGAATCGGATCGGAATGTGAAAAAAGCAGATTGATTTTAGATCTTGATATTGATCTGATCACTTGCTCGAATGCGATCTGAAATGAAAATTGAATGGTTTCCACTTAAAGCAGGGGCTTTTAAGACAAAAAGGGAGACAATTGAGAGCCCCAGATTGTCCTACACAACATACTGCACTATCTTCTATATTACATCTAGTAAACTAATATTCACAGGTAACCACTGTATAGACAAATGGGGAGAATAGACCCGACACCCTCAGGTTAGGATGTCGTTCTCCATAGACCTGAAGGATAAGGGGCAAAACCCCTCCACCAAGCATAAAATATGCTAAAAGTAGTTTAAAAATGGAGTTAGTGGTGGACTTACTTCCCCAAATATAGAGTCAGAAAGTCAAGATTCAGTATAAAGCTCCAAAACAGGCAACGCATTTCGCAGGTATCAACCTGCTTCTTCAGCTAATAAAAGAAGTAACTAGAAGGATCGTGTCGTATTTGGTTTAGCATATTTTATTCTGTTTTGGTGCCTCAGTTTCCACCTATCTAATCACTTGAAGCAGGGGTTTGGCGGAAGGACCAGTTGCCATCTTTGTTATATAGAGTAGAACTATGCCCTGGCAGATGTCATTTCCGTCAGTGTGATGCATTGTTCCTTTCATCTCCTCTTATAGAAAATGCACTAATAACTCAGTCCCGACTGATGCTGCTGGAGCCTGTGCTCATTTTCTTCATTCTTCTGGCTTTCTTGTCATACCTCAAGTTTCAGAATTGTCAGCAGGACAGGTGGGTAACACAAGAAGAAATTATAGTATGAGCTAAGCCATCACTGGCGCGTAGCTTGTACATGTGAATTGCTTAACATCTGGCCTTAATAATGGAAATGACAAAGGTTCCTCTACCCTCACCAGCCCGTTCTCCTTATCCTGGTGGTCCTGGCTGCTCCTCACTGGTGTCGCTTGCGCCTTTGCCGCGGGGTAAGTTGTGTTTTAAGAGTTTACTCTTCTCATAACGGTATGTTATTTGATTCCTCTGTAATCCTTTCACCTTCCGTTCTCAGTGTGAAGTACATGGGACTCTTCTCTTATCTTCTCATCCTTGGGATCGCTGGAGTCCACAGTTGGCAGCTGATTGGAGACCACAAACTGCCTAATGTATGTGCAGGGTTCATCAGCTCAGTCGTTTGCTGACTCCAGCAGCTCCTTCACCTGTTGTCTCTCTTCCTCCATGCAGATGTTGGTGGTTTTGCACTTGGGAGCTCGTGGTCTGGCTCTTCTTGTGGTTCCTGCAGCTTTATACCTGGGGACCTTCTATATACACCTGTCCATGCTGACCCGCTCTGGGCCCCATGATCACATTATGAGTAGTGCATTCCAAGCCAGTCTTGAGGTACTTGTCTCTACTCTAGATGTTAGACTTCAGTTGATGTATGCTGTAGAGTTTGGGGCAGGGCAGGCCACAAGTCTTGTTGGACTCATTGCATTTTCATTACTGGCCATGTTTTGGGAAGATGTCACACTGATACTAGATACTAGAGGGATGGCACACTGTCATTTGGGCTACTACAAGGATGACGCGCTCAGACTTGGGCTACTAGAGGGTTGATATGTTGACACTTGGTTTGAGAGACTCGCAAGAGCACAGTTCCCCCAACTCTGTCCTCAAGGCCCACCAACAGTACGTTTTGCAGAAAACCACAAACGTTCACAGGTGAGGTGACTAGTGTCTCAGCAGAGCTGATTAACTACCGCTGTGGATTTCCACAAAACATGCACTGTTGGTGGGCCTTGGGGACAGGGTTGGGGAACACTGTGCTAAAATGATGGCACACTGAAACTTGGGCTATTTTAGGGATGACACACTGACACTTGGTCTGCTAGAGTGATAACACACTGATGCTCAGGTTATGTGAGAGATGGCACACTGATCCTTGGGTTGCTAGAGGGATGACACACAGATGCTTGGGCTAGTAGAGGGATGGCACACTGACACTTGGGCTAGTAGAGGGATGACACACTGACACTTGGGCTAGTAGAGGGATGGCACACTGACACTTGGGCTGGTAGAGGGATGGCACACTGACACTTGGGCTAGTAGAGGGATGACACACAGATGCTTGGGCTAGTAGAGGGATGACACACTGTCACTTTGTCTGCTGGAGGGATGGCATACGGACACTTGGGCTAGTAGAGGGATGACACACTGTCACTTTGTCTGCTGGAGGGATGGCATACGGACACTTGGGCTAGTAGAGGGATGGCACACGGACACTTGGGCTAGTAGAGGGATGGCACACTGACACTTGGGCTAGTAGAGGGATGGCACACTGACACTTGGGCTAGTAGAGGGATGGCACACTGACACTTGGGCTAGTAGAGGGATGGCACACTGACACTTGGGCTAGTAGAGGGATGGCACACTGACACTTGGGCTAGTAGAGGGATGACACACTGTCACTTTGTCTGCTGGAGGGATGGCATACGGACACTTGGGCTAGTAGAGGGATGGCACACTGACACTTGGGCTAGTAGAGGGATGGCACACTGACACTTGGGCTAGTAGAGGGATGGCACACTGACACTTGGGCTAGTTGAGGGATGGCACACTGACACTTGGGCTAGTAGAGGGATGGCACACTGACACTTGGGCTAGTAGAGGGATGACACACTGACACTTGGGCTAGTAGAGGGATGACACACTGACACGTGGGCTAGTAGAGGGATGACACACTGACACTTGGGCTAGTAGAGGGATGACACACTGACACTTGGGCTAGTAGAGGGATGGCACACTGACACTTGGGCTAGTAGAGGGATGACACACTGACACTTGGGCTAGTAGAGGGATGACACACTGACACGTGGGCTAGTAGAGGGATGGCACACTGACACGTGGGCTAGTAGAGGGATGACACACTGACACTTGGGCTAGTAGAGGGATGACACACTGACACTTGGGCTAGTAGAGGGATGACACACTGACACGTGGGCTAGTAGAGGGATGGCACACTGACACGTGGGCTAGTAGAGGGATGACACACTGACACTTGGGCTAGTAGAGGGATGACACACTGACACTTGGGCTAGTAGAGGGATGGCACACTGACACTTGGGCTAGTAGATGAATGCACCACTCTCTTCACTGTGTTTAAAGTACCTCATTTATATGCGATTCTAGGGAGGGCTGTCACGGATCACCCAGGGGCAGCCACTAGAGGTGGCATATGGTTCGCAAATCACCCTACGGAACACTTTCGGTAAGCCTGTTCCCTGCTGGCTGCACTCACACAAGAACACGTATCCCATAATGTAAGTATATTCCGGAGACAAAGAATTGTATGCATGTTGGTGGGAAGTAGAGATGGTTAATGAGATGCAAATAAAAAGCCTAACATTCAAATTTTATGTAAATTATATGAAGCGTGAAATTGAACCAAAGACCATTTGCTGGAAGTTATTCTGATTAGTCCAATTTCAAGCTGCACATAATTTACATGAAATTAGATTTTTCGGCTATTTTATTTGCATGTCATTGACCATCTCTAGTGGGGAGAATGCCAGAGTACAGATAGGGGGCAGTAGTACTGTGAAGGGGACATTCCACTTAGGGATGTGAGTGCTTGTGTTGAAGACGGTGTCCTTCAGGGGGTGTTATACTCAGGTGGAGGTTTTAGTACTTGGATGTGTGTCTATAAACTGGAGGGGCAGTCTGTTACACCACTTGTTTGACAATTGATGAAACAATAAAATGGCTGGGTTCTGCCTGTGATCATTTCTTATCCTTTTCAACACAGCTGGAAAGGATAGAATAAGCCCAGTAAGGTCTGGTTCAGACGGACGGCTGCTTATGGCGGCGTTTCATCATCCCATTGCGTTCTAAGCCCCTAGGGGGACATAAAACCGCAAAGGCAGCTGAAGCTAGATGCTACAAGCCGCGTCTCGGAAAACTCGATGGACCACGGCACGAACGCCAACATTCAATGGTAAACGCATTGAGATGAACGCTGACACTCATCTCAATGTGGGCCGCAGTTGACCCCAGCGGTAAACGCAGAGAAAAGCACAACTGCCGGCAGTCACCCATCTGAGCCGGTCCTGAGGGGCTGTCGCCGTAAACTGTCTTTACAGTGACACGGTAGGCTGCTTTAGCAAATGACTTGAATTGAGGGATGTTAATGTGGACCTGAACTCTTGCACAGGGCAAACAGAGAGAGATGTACCCTGTGTGTATTTAGAGAGAAGAGCCTCTCTAAGCCCACCTCATATGCAAGTAATCACAAGTGTAATTTGAGCTCTCAGTGGTGTCGGCACAGAAATTTGTATAATATATAAACACAGGATGTTAACCCTTTGTCTGCTTCCATTAATGCAGGATGTAGGCACACTGTAGATTTATTGCAGGACTTCTGTAAGCTGTAACAAAGAAATGTTTTTCTTTAAAAGTTATTATGCTGTTGCTTATCTTTTAGAACAGAGAATAGGTTCTGAGTGCAGGTACACTTTAAGTTGCCCATACACACATTGATTTTCTCATTCGATTCCCTACAAATACGATTCATCAAATTGGAATGTGAACCGATTCCTTTTTAAATGTCAGATTGATCGATTTTGGACCAAAAATCAATCAATAATCAGACAGGATGGTAGATGTAGGTGGATTCGGGGGGGGGGGGGGGGGTAGGAGTAGCGGTAGATAGACGGCCTACAGCCTTGCGCTTCCTCGAACAGTGCAAAGCTACGTTTCAATCGACTTTCAATCGATTCCCTGCTGGAATTTTTTGAAAATGGATGTGCTCTGTATGGTAGGAATCCCCTTTTAAACTCTATTCCTTTGAGAAAGAAAATCAATTGTTTTGAAACCTTGGGTGGAAATCTATGTGTACGGCCAGCTTAAAGTGGACCTGAACTCTTGCACAGGACAGAAGGAGAACCTAGAGAAATACACCCTGTATGTATTTAGAGAGTTTAGCATGTCTAATTCCCCCGCTGCAGAGCACCTAATTTGTAAATACAGGATGTTAACCCTATGCCTGCTTCCATGAAAGCAAGAAGTAGACACACTGCATATTTATTGCAGGATTTGTATCAGCTGTAACAAATGTTTTTTCTTTAAAGGTTATTATGCTGTTGCTTATCTTTTAGAGCAGAGAGGAAGTTCTGAGTTCAGGTCCGCGTTAACTTGGGGGATATTGTACTATAGCATAAAGGTCTTTATTCCATCCTGACATATTTTCTTGTGCCGGGTATTGACTTATCAGCCTATATATCCCATTGGTAAACACATGGTGGATGTTGTACATTGATCACAGCCATTGTATATAGACTGCAGTGAAGGAAGATAGCCTTTCACACACAGCAGGTACTCTTATCAGTCCCCTGTCACCCTGTGTGTGCTGATCTCTGTGTGATGGCCTTGGTACAGGTACGAGGGAGGACGCGGCAGCTCCCACCAGCAGCAGGTCACCTGCTACCCCTACAAAGATGTCAATAACTGGTGGATTGTCAAGGACCCGGGCCGGTAAGCACACAGCAGCCTGATTGTCACAGCTGTGTTTGGTCAGTGTGAGCACAAAGACCCGCTGATAACTCTTCTGTGTTGTCTTGTACCAGACAGGAAATGGTTGTCAGCTCACCGCCACGTGCCGTGCGACACGGAGACGTCATACAACTGGTACACGGCATAACTTCCCGCTTGCTGAACACGTATGTATCAGGGTGTACGTCTGCATAAACAGGACCTTTTATTTGTGGCATATGTCAAAGGTGTTAAGATGTCTGAATCTTGCACTGATGTTAAAGGAAACCTAAAGCAAGATATATATGTAGGCTGCCATATTTGTTTCTTATATGGAGGCTGCTATATTGATTTCCTTTTAAACAATACCAGTTGCCTGGCTGTCTTGCTGGTCTTTCTGGTCAGTAGTGTCTGAATCACCCACCTGAAGCAAGCATGCAGCTAATCTTGCCTGATTATCATCAGAAACTCCTGTTCTGCATACTTGGTCTACGGCTAAAAGTTGTAGTTTTTAGGCAACTGGTATTGTTTTAAAAGGAAATAAATGTGGCAGCCTCCGTAATGATTCACCGATTCCTTCCAGACATGACGTGGCCGCGCCCTTCTCTCCCTACGCCCAAGAGATCTCCTGCTACATCGATTACAACATTTCTATGCCTGCACAGACTTTTTGGAAAGTGGTAAGTGTCAGCTCTTGAGCCAAGTGATATAAACGGAAATTTTTAAATACTGTTAAGTTGTATCTTTACGGTTATGAAAAAAAAAGAAACTGTTTTCCTTTCAGTATGGACAAGTTGAGATCCAATAGCCTCATATTATTATCAGTAATGCTTTTTAATAACTGCTGTCATATTTTAGACTGTATGGGTGGCTCTCCTCTCTTGCCTTTGCTCATTTTAAAAGTTCTATGTCAGAGGGGTGCACCGCTTAGTGTCTTCTCATGTCTAAACAACGTTCCCTGCTCCTTACTTGCTGTAACTGTGATAAGTTCTTGTGTATAATTATTATTATTATTATTGATTTATAAAGCGCAAACATCTTCTGTGGCGCTGCACAAAGTAAGAAACAAACATGGGGTACATAATAATACAGACAATGGTGTACACCAATATACAAGATACATAATTAGTGACAAAATACAAAGAATGATACAAAATACAAATTATAGAATTGGTAATGACAGTGATAAAATTAACATGGTGAATAAAATGTATAATGGTTACCAAGACACAAGGGGGAGAGAGCCCTGCCCTTGCGAGCTTACAATCTAAAGGGAATGGGGGGGGGGGGGGGGGAACAGGAGGAGGGGTAGTATGCAGCAAATATATACATGCTTTGTGTTTTAGGATACCTAGTAGGGGTGCAATTTGGTCTTAGTATAAAGGGAAGTGGCCTAAGGTAGCGCATATGCTTGTCGGAACAAGTGTGTTTTTAGAGAGCGTTTAAAGGTAACAAAGGTTGGCGAGTGACAGATGTGTTGTGGGAGGGCGTTCCAGAGGAGGGGTGAAGCGCGTGCGAAGTCTTGTAAACGTGAATGTGAGGATTTGATTCTAGAGGAGGACAACAGAAGATCATGTGCAGATCTGAGATTGCGATTGGGTTTGTATCTGGAAATGAGTGATGATATGTACCGGGGAGAGAGATTGTGGAGAGCTTTGTAGATTAGGGTTAGGAGTTTGAACTGGATCCTCTGGTTAATTGGCAGCCAGTGAAGAGCTTGACAAAGAGGGTCGGCAGAGGAAGATCGAGAAGAAAGATGAATGAGACGAGCAGCTGAGTTCAGTACCGACTGGAGCGGGGCCAGTTTGTTAGACGGTAGTCCACAAAGTAGTACGTTGCAGTAGTCCAGACGAGAAATTATGAGAGCATGTATTAACATTTTCGTTGTGTCTTGAGTGAGAAAGGGACGGATGCGAGATATGTTTTTGAGTTGGAGATGGCAGGAGCTGGTTATGGAGTGAACATGAGGAATAAAAGAGAGAGATGAGTCGAATATCACCCCCAAGCACTGAGCTTTGGGAACTGAAGTTATGGGAGTGTTATTAACATTTATAGTTACTTCAGGCAGAGAGGTGGCCAGAGACGGTGGAAAAATTATTAGTTCTGTTTTACTCATATTACGTTTTAGGAAGCGAGAGGACATGAAGGAGGATATAGCAGACAAGCAGTCAGGAACACGTTTAAGGGGGGAGTTAAGGTCTGGGGAAGAGAGGTACAGTTGTGTATCGTCTGCATAGAGGTGGTATTGAAACCCGAATGAGTTGATTAAATCACCAAGACCATGCATGTAGATGGAAAAGAGGAGGGGACCAAGGACAGAGCCTTGGGGAACCCCAACAGACAAAGCATGATGAGAAGAGATCTGATCTGAGTAGGAGACTGTGAAGGACCTTCCAGAGAGGTAGGAAGATAACCATGTGAGAGCAAGGCCCTTTATTCCGACATTTGAAAGTATTTGTAGGAGTAAGGTGTGGTCGACAGTATCAAATGCTGATGACAGGTCAAGAAGGGTGAGTATGGAAAATTGACCTTTGGATTTGGCTGTAAGAAGGTCATTGGCCACTTTGGTAAGGGCTGTTTCCGTGGAGTGGTTAGTGCGAAAGCCAGGCTGGAACTGATCAAGTAGGGAGTTAGCAGATAAATAATGGCTTAATTCTGCATGTATATGGCGCTCAAGTAGTTTGGATGCAAATGGGAGAAGTGACGCTGGGCGGTAGTTGGCAAGTGTGGTAGGATCTAGAGAAGGTTTTTTAAGTAGTGGTGTCACAACAGCTTTTTTGAGTGGGGACGGAAAGATGCCAGTAGAGAGGGACAGGTTAAATAGAGTTGTTAGTGCAGGCAAGAGAGATGAGGATAGCTGAGGAATGAAATGGGAGGGAATAGGATCCAAAGAACAGGTGGTTAGATTAGCTTTGGCAATTATAGAGGAAAGAGAGTGTTCAGAGAGTGGAGAGAAGGCAGTTAGAGAGCAGTCAATGAGAGGTGTGGAGGTGGGATTTGAGGGCTGCATGGAGAATTCACTTCTGATTTTGTCAATTTTATCAGTGAAGTATGTTGCAAATTCTTCAGCTGATAAGCAAGATGAAGGAGGAGGAGGAGGGGGATGGAGAACGGAGTTGAAGGTGCTGAACAAGCGTTTTGGATTGTGTACATGGGCGGATATTAGGGAAGAAAAATAGGACTTTTTTGCCACAGAGAGTGCGTTTCTGAAGTTGTTGTTCAAGGCAATTTTATATAAGATGAAGTCCTCACTTGTGTTACTTTTCCTCCAGCGTCGTTCAGCTGCTCTAGAGCATCTTTTTAACTGTTTAGTGGTTTTGGTCATACAGGGTTGGCGACAGACACGGTGAGGGCAGGCACTGACGAGGGGGGTGAAGTCATCCATGACTTTTGTAATGGAGCTGTTGTAGTGTATAGCAGCCAAGTCTGGGTCAGTGAAGGATTGTGTTAAGAGAGGTGCCAGGGCATCAGAGACAGTTTGAATGTCTAGATTGCGATAGTTTCTTTGAGTATGTGAGCGTGCTTGTGCCAGGGTGGTAGGAAAAGAGGAGGAGAGAGAGAAGCTAAGTAGGTTATGGTCAGAGAGTGGTAGTGGATCATTAGTAAAGTCAGTGACAGAGCAGAGACGAGTGAATACAAGGTCAAGCGTGTGGGTTGAGGTAGAGGACCACTGAGACAAGCCATAGGAGGAAGTGAGTGATAGAAGTTTTTTTGGAGATAGTGTTATTGGTGTCAATAGGAATGTTAAAATCACCCATGATGATGGTATAATGCAACCTTACCACCTCAGCAACCCTCCTGCCATGTCTAACAGCTCCACTGAGCTTCTGGCATGTCCCACGAATCAGATGAAATTGTGACAAGCCAATTACACATCCTGCCCTTAAAGAGAACCCGAGGTGTGTTTAAAGAATGTTATCTGCATACAGAGGCTGGATCTGCCTATACAGCCCAGCCTCTGTTGCTATCCCAAACCCCACTAAGGTCCCCCTGCACTCTGCAATCCCTCATAAATCACAGCCATGCTGTGAGGCTGTGTTTACATCTGTAGTGTCAGTCTCAGCTGCTCCCCCGCCTCCTGCATAGCTCTGGTCCCTGCCCCCGTCCCTTCCCTTCAATCAGCAGGGAGGGAAGGGATGCAGGCGGGGACTGGAGCTCTGCAGGAGGCGGGGAGAGCAGCAGACTGACACTATAGAGATAAACACAGCCAGCTCTGACAAGCTGTTTGTCAGCAGCTTGGCTGTGATTTATGAGGGATTGCAGAGTGCAGGGGGACCTTAGGGGGGTTTGGGATAGCAACAGAGGCTGGGCTGTATAGGCAGATCCATCCTCTGTATGGGTCTGTAATATTCTTCAAACCCACCTCGGGTTCTCTTTAAGCCTCATCTACACAGTACTATTTTCCATCAGATCGGATGTATTAGACGGATCAATTACATCATTTCTATGCGGTCCAATCGAATTGGAAATGATTTGGATACTTATCAAAGCAAAATCTATCACAAAATTGATCTGAAACAATTTGGACGTCTACACACGATCCAATTTCTTATCAGATCACCGGTCGATCTGATGGAAAATTGTACCGTGTAGATGAAGCTTTACACACCATGTGACTGCTGTCTGAGCTCTCAGTTGGTGCAGAGGCAAGTTTAGGATGCAGCTGTAGGTTGTAGCCACAGTGAGGAGAGGCGTGGCTTTGAGGGGGCGTGGCTAGTCATACATACCAGGATTCCTGGCTGGATTATTGGTCCTAGTGACATCAGGCAACAATGGCGTAGTGATAACGATACGCAGTATGCAGCCTTATATCCTCAATACTTCATATTCCTCGCAGGAGATCGTCAATCGGGAATCGGACAAAGACACTTGGAAAACCATCTTATCTGAAGTCAAACTTGTGCATGTGAATACATCAGCATCGCTGAAGGTAAGACTGTAGCAAAAAGTAATCCTTAAAGGGATGCTTAAGGCATCTGAAAAAAAAAGTTTAAGTTACCGGTCCTGTGTCCTGCGCAGCCCCGGCAACGCGAACAAGGAATATGCGTCGCCATGGGCTGCGCAGTGGCCTGCCGACTGGCACGGCCCCACAGGATGGCTTGCAGGGGGCTAGTAGAAGCCCCTGGTAAGTAAAACTTTTTTCAGGAGCCTTAAGTATCCCTTTAAAGCCCATACCTGCTAAGGGATTTTTCCAAATGATTGTTCACGGCAAATTTATTTTTTTCACAATATTGTGCTACATCGTTTACTAAAAATTTGTTAAACGATGTTTCATGACACACGCCACCCGATTTTTGAAACAACCGCCCTGTACGATTAAATCATGGAGGATTGTTCCCGATCCACATTGACCTTCACAAGTGTTGCTGTACAGTTCCTGATATGTCTCAAGAGACATCACTTCTGCACTTCTCTTTCCTTTTTGCTTTTCTCAACCCAGCTTAGTTTTAATTTTCGCTCCTTACTGACACAGCTTATAGTCCCTTCCACAACATTCATCTCCTAGACAACAGGCCTACGTCACTGTGTAAACTCTTCAAAGTGTGTGGGAGGGGGGATTCAATTCCCTTCTGGTCATAGTGTTATTATCTTATCCGAAATAGGAAGCTCTGTTTGCATGCTGATTTAAACTTGTTATAGCAGCTAAAAAACAAACACAAACTTCCTACAATCCAGCTGGTGGCAGTGCACAGTTCTTGCAGTTAGGCAAAGGCAACCAGACCAGGTTAAAAAAAAAAAAAAAAAAAAAAAAAATCGGGTGACATATAGGGACCTCTTTTAGAAAAAAATGGGTATTTACATATATTTTGGGGTCACTAACTTTTTGGGCATTTTTATTTTTTTGGATGTTAAAGCCCCCTTTAAGGCAGGTATGTAGCTTTCCATGTGATTTCTTGTTGGCAGTTATGACTGATGCCAGCCCGGTGTGTTCTCTTGCAGCTCAGCGGATCGGCATTACCAGACTGGGGCTTCCGGCAGCTGGAGGTAGTGGGAGATAAGGTCGCAAAAGGCTATCACCAGAGCCTGGTGTGGAATGTGGAAGAGCACAGATATGGCAAGAGTAAGTACTGCATTGTGGGTAGTACATTTTCTGTTCTGCATAGTTACCTCTGCTTGATTTCCTTGTGGTTCCTGCAGGCCGGGAGGAGTCTGAGCGAGAGAAGGAGCTGCACAGCCCTCTGCAGATGGATATAGGGAGGAACCTCAGCTTCATGGCTCGATTCTGGGAGCTCCAGGTAACCTCCAGGAGTTCTGACTATACGTAATGCTTTGCCACATATTTGCATTGCATGACTGTTAGAATGGTCATCTATGTGCAAAATGCATCTGAAAACTTAAAGGGAAGCAGAGATGATGCACCCTCATGTATTTTACCCTATATATCAGTGGGAACATTAGAGAAAACACCTACCCTGCTTTCTGTTTCATTCTGCACTGCACAGCTTGTTTCTTATCAGCCCTGACAAAATCCCAGACTGAGCATTCAGTCTGGCTTTGCTCAGGAATCTTTATAGCGGAGTCTGTGTTTTCTGGTGTCTTTTCAAGCCAAGCCTGCCCCCTTGTGGCTCTGCTCAGGAATCATTTTAGCTGAGTCATTATAGCAAATTCAGACTGAATGCTCAGTCGGGGATTTTGTCAGGGCTGATAAGAAACAAGCTGTGCAGTGCAGAATGAAACAGAGAGCAGGGTAGGTGTTTTCTCCAATGTTCCCACTGATATATATGGTAAAATACCTGAGGGTGCTTCGTCTCTGGTTCACTTTATAGTGTAGCTGCAGAAATAGATTTGCATTTCTTTCTGTGTAGCCGGTCTGAAATCCAATAGGTTGTTGTCATGTTCATTACATACGGAAATGTTAAGGCACACATTGTCTGATCTCTGTCCCGGATTCCTTTTTCCTAGACACTTTTTTTTTGGGGGGGGTCCAAGTCAAAGGAGCTGCAATCGCAAACCTCTTCTCCACGGCTCCCATAGTGTCCCGTTTCTGATGATGACGCGATCCGCAGGAAGCCGGCACTATGGGAGCCGTGAAGGAGAGGTCTGTGATCGCAGCTGGAGCCGGTGGTTAGGTGAGCCAGCTGCCGCTTCTCCTATTAATACACGGGGAAGAGGAGGACACATGGGGGTGGGGTGGGGGGGTTGGAGGATAAAGGGGTGCAGAGGAGGACATGGGGGGGGTCGGAGGATAAATGGAGGAGGACACACTGAGACAGAAGGGGTCACAGAAGGCAACAGGAAGGACATAGCTGGACACTATTTGGGGGAGAACATCGACAAGACGGTCCTGGACCATGGATACACCAGGTTTAGTATATATTTTTTTCCTGAATTTTTTTTTTTTTCCCCTCTAAACCTAGGTACATCTTGTATGCCAAAAATATGGTATTTATGATCTGGCATTGCATATCCTGTTGTTTATTATCTGTATTGTGTTGTCTGTTACCCTATCATCGTCTGTAACCTTATTTATTGTCCACCGATGCGTAATATGTTAGCGTTATATATATCTAATAAATAATAATAAAGTGGAATAGTAAACAGTGCTGTTGTATGGTACACATGGGTTATAGTCGTTTCTTCAGTGTATGATAAGGGCGGTTGGGAAACATAGGCCATGGTATTCTTTCTCCTGCAGAAGTTGATGGTTTATGGTAGTGGCTGGATAGTGTAGTAGTGGCTGGACAGTATAGTAGTGGCTGGATAGTGTGCTGGTTAAGGGCTCTGCCTCTGACACAGGAAAACCAGTCAAGGGCATAAAAATAGACCCTGCAAGGGATGCAGCTGCAGGGGACCCCATGAGGGGAGACATTTTTTTTCCCTGTCCTGAGAGAATGACAACTAAGGGCGCAGAGAGAAAAAGCTTTCTGCACAATTGTTCTAATGACTGCGTCTGCTCAGCCACTGATAAGGAATCATACAAAGATTTGTAGATAGTACATATTTAGTGTGCAGCAGAGTCTTGTATACAGCACCCAGCCTCCAACCTCTCTACCCCTCCCAAGTGCTGTGTACTGTAGTGATGCTGGAAGAGTCTGCAGAGCCAGTTCTGCTCTATCAGAGATGGACAGAGTGAGTGTAATAAGCTGAGGCTGGGAGCACACTCCCCTGTCTGTTTTCTGTATGTTTTCTGCACACCATGTATGTCTGTATGTGTGAAAACATGCACGTTTATCACAGAAGCTAATTGTAATTGATAGAGAAAATGCCTGCAGTGCTTGACTGCTGTCAGTTTTTATCTGCATGGGGAAAAACATTCAAGTGTGCACTGGCCAATTGAATAACTGGTTCTCAGTTTGCCTGGGAAGGTGTGGGGGGGGGGGGGGGGGGGGGGGGAGATGGGGTTGAAGGCCCATCCAAAGTTTCGCAGGGGGGAGGGGGGGCAGTGATTTCTAGTTACGCCCCTGAAACCAAGATTTGAACCTCATCTCTTCCTGTTCAGTAAGCCAGCACCTATTCAGTAGGAGACCTTGGCTAGACTCCCTAACATTTCTATGCCTATAGAGCGCGCCCCTAGTGGCTGCAGCTCTGGCGCTTTGAGTCCGCCAGGAGAAAAGCGCAATATAAATGTTATTTGTCTTGTCTGCCTCACAGTAATTACCTTCTGTCTCTCCAGTGGAAGATGCTGACAATGAGAAGTGAGAGTCCAGAACACAAGTACAGCTCATCTCCCCTGGACTGGATCACACTGGACTCCAGCATTGCCTACTGGCTCCACCCCAAGACCACAGTGAGTTCACACTCTGACTGCAGGGACACTGAGCTACACCAGTACATACTAAGGGGGTGTATGCACTCAGGGCCAGATTCAAGCCAAGGCCACATAGGCCATGGCACCACAGGATCAAGGGCAGGTAGACAGCGGGGAAGGGGGGGGGGGGGAATCACCTAGCTACCTATACTGGAGGGAGGGGGTTATCAGGCTATGTATAGGGGGGGGGGGGGGGTCATCTGCATTCTTATACAGGGGGGAAGGTTACAGGAGGGGTAGGGTTATCTGGCTACCTATACTGGATGTGGGGGGAGGGGTGATATGGCTGCCTATACTAGAGGGAAGGGTAACGGGCTACCTATACTGGAGGGGGGAGTGGTCATCTCGCTACCTATACTGGAGATATAAGCAGACAAACCGAGAGCCCAATATAGTGTAGTATGTATTAGCCCAAATGGAAAAAATGAAAGGTAAGTATTATACTTACAAACAAGGGTTACCGCTGAGGCAACCACTGTATAGGCAGGTGGGGAGTATAAACCTGTCCCCACTCAGGATTAAGATGTCGCTTTCTGTGATAGAAGAAAAGGAGGGTACAACACCCTTCCACCAAGGGTGGTTCACTGGATGAATCGATGTACTGGAGGGGGGGATTGGTCATCTCGCTACCTATACTGGAGGGGGGAGTGGTCATCTCGCTACCTATACTGGAGGGGGGACGTGGTCATCTCGCTACCTATACTGGGGGGGGGAGTTGGTCATCTCGCTACCTATACTGGAGGGGGGAGTGGTCATCTTGCTACCTATACTGGAGGGGGGAGTGGTCATCTCGCTACCTATACTGGAGAGGGGAGTGGTCATCTTGCTACCCATACTGGAGAGGGGAGTGGTCATCTTGCTACCTATACTGAAGAGGGGAGGCTGCTGACAGTGGCCTTGTGCAGTAAAGAGTACAAATCCGTCTCTGTATGCACTAAACACACACAATGAATAGAGCATAATGCAAGGCATGTAATGTATAGCATTCTGCTCTGCTCATCATGTGGAAAGACGTCACACACGTTGAGTAGAGTACCTCAGTTTAGTGATACACCCCTAGACATCTCGACCAATGAAAAATGATGATGTATGGTAGGTGATGACCCTATTTCTCTACAATATGGGTACCGTTTCCTCAGCATGGTCAAGGTCAAAGTTACCATTTGGGCACCTTTGCAAATATTGTTACACATGGCTCCCACCCTAAAGCAAGGAGAGGTCTATAAATCTTGTACACACATCCAATATTTGATTTTGCCAATCATTGTGCAATTTTACCACCTCCATGTAGTATGAGAGTTTACCAACACAATCTGTTCATGTATTCGTAGTCTGCTGGACCTCATACTACCTGGAGGTCTGTAAAATTGGTCAGTTATTGGCCAATCAAAATTGCATGTGTGTATGCACCTTTAGACATATATGGTTTGCAGTCATGTTAAATGTGCCAATGACCACGGGGACTGTCACTGCAACCTATCTAGCAAGTAAAGTGTGGTTGTCTGCTCAGGAAGGATTACATCATCTGCATCACAGCAAGAAGAGGCCTCCCCAGCTCAGCCAATGCCTGTGTCTAAGCACTGCTCCTCAAACGCAGCTAATAAGAGTATTGCTCACTAGCTGTGTTGAAGTCTGGCCTCTCCAGCACTGCTTAGCATGTCTGCTGTCCAGCTGTAAAACACGCAGGGTGGTGTCAGCAGCCACTGGGTAAGTCTGCTGTCATGATAAACTTTTGCTACGTAGGTCTTAATGCAGATAGTCTCATTGGTTTTCTGAAGGAACCGTGAGATACAGAGAATCCTTGATCCAGCCCCATTGGTTATCTTATATGTGCAGATGAGTGTATCAAACATAAGTACCCTGGTATGCTGGCTTTTTGGGTTTGAGTTGGGGGATGCGGTGGGTTTGAGGTGGGGGATGCGGTGGGTTTGAGGTGGGGGGATGCGGTGGGTTTGAGGTGGGGGGATGCGGTGGGTTTGAGTTGGGCGTCGCCGTGGGTTTGAGTCGTCGGCGCTGCCTTGGGTTTGAGTCGTCGGCGCTGCTGTGGGTTTGAGTCGTCGGCGCTGCTGTGGGTTTGAGTCGTCGGCGCTGCCTTGGGTTTGAGTTTGCAGACCCGTTAGTTTGAGTCTGGGTGAGGGACCTTGCCGCTGTGGGTTTGAGTCATGGTTGCTGCTGTGGGTTTGAGTCATGGTTGCTGCTGTGGGTTTGAGTCATGGATGCTGCTGTGGGTTTGAGTCATGGATGCTGCTGTGGGTTTGATTCGGGGGCGCTGCTGTGGGTTTGATTCGGGGGCGCTGCTGTGGGTTTGATTCGGGGGCGCTGCTGTGGGTTTGATTCGGGGGCGCTGCTGTAGGTTTGATTCGGGGGCGCTGCTGTGGGTTTGATTCGGGGGCGCTGCCGTGGGTTTGAGTCATGGATGCTGCTGTGGGTTTGATTCGGGGGCGCTGCTGTGGGTTTGATTCGGGGGCGCTGCTGTGGGTTTGATTCGGGGGCGCTGCCGTGGGTTTGAGTCATGAATGCCGCCGTGGGTTTGAGTCATGAATGCCGCCGTGGGTTTGAGTCATGAATGCCGCCGTGGGTTTGAGTCATGAATGCCGCCGTGGGTTTGAGTCATGAATGCCGCCGTGGGTTTGAGTCATGAATGCCGCCGTGGGTTTGAGTCATGAATGCCGCCGTGGGTTTGAGTCATGAATGCCGCTGTGGGTTTGAGTCATGAATGCTGCCGTGTGTTTGAGTCGGGGGCGCTGCCGTGTTTGAGCCGCTGCCGTGTGTTTGAGTCGGGGGCGCTGCCGTGTGTTTGAGTCGGGGGCGCTGCCGTGTGTTTGAGTCATGGATGCTGCTTTGGGTTTGAGTTGTGGGTGCTGCTGTTGGTTTTTTGTTTCAGCAGCACTACTGTGGGTTTGAGTCTGAGGTGCTGTGTGTCCGCTGCTGTGGGTTTGAGCTGGCGGCGCTGCTGTCTGGTTGCTGCTGTGGGTTTGAGTCTGGGGTTCTGTTGTGGGTTTGAGTTGGTGGCGCTGCTGTGGCTTTGAGTCGGCGGCGCTGCTGTGAGTTTGAGTTGGGGATGTACTAATTTGGGGTAGGAACTATATAGTATGGGCACTCTCCTGGCAGCTGCTAGTTCTATAAAGGGATCCTGGGTCACATCACTTTTCCAGTTATTAACCTTTTATGAGTAACAGTGCTGTCTTCTCTTTGCCTCTTTAACAATACATCTGGGGGGTGAGGTGGGGGCTTCAAGCAATACTCAGCTTTATAAATACAGTTGCAGTTGTTTTCTACACAAATAATTGTGACTGGTGTAACTGTTGTTTTCTGGTGTTTTGGTTGCAGGCCCAGATCCAGCTGCTGGGTAACCCGGTCATCTGGTATTCAGCTAACATCGGCGCTGTGCTATACACTACAATATTCATCTGGTACTTGCTGCGGCGGAGGAGAGCGATCTATGACATTCCACAAGGTAATGTAATTATACAGCGACCACATCTATAGCAGTGCCTTAATGTCTACATTCATGTCACTGTGGATTGGAGATCTTAGCCTAACCCCTACCATAGTCAGTCTGATATAGTGTGCTGGGTGGGGAATGAACTTATGTACATCTTACAATGTATATTTCAACAGAACCTGTTAGATTCTTACCCATGTAGAGGGAAGGTTCTGGATCCCATAGACCCTTCCCGATCCTCCCTGTCCCCTCGTTCCACTGCTGTCCCGTTGAATTTACATGGCTTCAGTACTCCTGGGCAGGCTTCGAAAGTACTCGAGTCCCCAAGTGCTCCCGAACACGTTTGTATCCGTACTGCACATGCGTGGGTGTGGACAATCGCATACGCAGTATGGATCCGCTCACCTTCGGAAATACTCTGATACTGTGAGACCTCCAGTCTCTGGAACTGCTTCTGAAATCCACTAGCAGTCATATGTTGCCAAAGTTTACATCAGGTTCTCTTTAACCACTTCAAGACCATAGGCTTGCACCCCCCTAGTGACCAAGCTATTTTTTTTATACTAATCAGAGCTCTGCAGGGCTGTACAAGTCAGCACACAAGTTATTTCCCCCCCCCCCCCCTCCCAAAAAAACACACACACACACACCACACACCACACACCACACACACCACACACACACACACACACACACACACACACACACACACACACACACCTTTTCTGCCCACAAACAGGTGGGCTCTGATCCCTGCTGGCATGTTTATTTATAAATTTATTTTTTTTGTTTGCTTTTTTTTAATTAAATGTATCTTTTTTTTTTTCCCACTTCCTTTGCTTCCTCCCTCCACCCGCCAGCCAATCACAGCGATAGTCTCTCATAAACATCAGCCTATGATAGCCAATCGATTTCTGTGCCTCCCAAGGGGACAGCCGAGTGTCACCGCTGTCCCCAGTACAGTGCTGTACATTGTAAATAGACGGTCTAACAGTCTCCTAGCGGAGATGTGTGCACGAATCCAGCGCCCCAAGGACTGCTTGCCAATTGGCGTTAGGCGGTTCTGGGGCTGCTGCTGCAGTCTTTTAGTAGATATTCTCCTTGGCGTTAACCCAAAGTCAGGCTCGGGGTGGAAAAAAGTAGCCAGGAATGTAAACCCAAGACTGACTCGGAGTGGCCGCCAGGAAGTATGGGGAGGCAGCTTGGCGGTGTTTCTAACTCGCCTCCCCGGAGATCCAGATGCTGGCAGCCATTCTTATTCTGGTCCTCTGAGGATCTGGATCACTTGGTTGAGATTGCAGTTTGTTGTCATGACATTATAGCACCACCCGGAGGACGGAGGTAGAATTGCAGGACTGGAGCCCTGGGGGGTAAGTGTAAGGCTGCCGCAAAGCTTGCTGCGGTATGATTTAGTCCTGGTTTTAAGGTGTGAAAAGATTGCGCCGCTTTAAGACTCAAATCCAGAATTAATCATACCGTCAGGGAGATTAAGCCTTTGTATACATGGACATGTTATGCATTGCATGGTGCAAACAGAAATCCTACCTGTTCCAGCCTCCTCCAATCATTAGCCGGGTTTCTGCAGTATGAGCGAAGTCGGGCCTCTGTCTGTATATGTAGCCTCATCTCAGTGAACAGTAGTGAGGAACCTCTAGCTTGGCCTTCCTTCCATTAATAATGCTGTTTGCTGTTCAGGCTCCTGGCAGGCTCTGCAGCTGACGGGATCATTGTGCCTTGGTGGCTGGGCCTTGAATTACCTGCCATTCTTCCTAATGGAGAAAACCCTCTTCCTGTATCACTACCTCCCTGCCCTGACCTGCCAGATCCTCCTAGTGCCTGCACTCCTGGAACACATTCACCAGCACCTGCTAAGGTAAGTGTGCTGCCCTCTGCTGGGCGGGAGTGGTAGTAATCCAGGTTTGTGAGTCGGTGGTATAGGCATAAACAAAAGCCCACTAAAGTTAAAATTGAACCAAGCAAATTCTATAAT
Source organism: Hyperolius riggenbachi (assembly GCF_040937935.1). NCBI lineage: Eukaryota > Metazoa > Chordata > Amphibia > Anura > Hyperoliidae > Hyperolius > Hyperolius riggenbachi. The sequence continues at coordinate 272,112,002 of NC_090653.1, forward strand.
AAATCACAATGTTAAATAAGCGTATATAGAAGCAAAATAGTGGATAGAACACCTGGTTTATTGGCTAAATGTTTTTTTTTTTTTCAACTTCAATACAGCTCACTTCCTCTTCTTTCTAGTTGCAGCTGGTGGCTGAGTCTGTCAGTTGTGACCATGTGACACCTAAAGTAGGAAGTAGTTTGCAATATGGTGAACTATGCTTAACTGGAGGGGAGCCAAATCACGAAAAAAAGCTCACAACCCCACTAGCTCTGTCCCTTCTATAGTTTGGTATGGGGAAAGGAGGCTAAACCCAAAATATTACCAGTACCAACACAGGACTACTGGTGCTATCATAATACACATAACTTTATAAGAAAATGATAAAATGTAATAATGTTACTTGTGTTATGATAGCACCTCTGGAGCTTGAATGGTCAATTTTTAAGCTTGTTCAATTTGCATAATTCTGCATTAGCTTGTAATTATTTGCATCTCATTGACCACCATATTGATACCCCCATAAAGAGATGGATTAGTCCAGAGCAGCCTTTCTAAACCTTTTTACCCTAGAGGAACCCTGTAAATAACTTTTGGATCTCAAGGAACCCCTGCAAACAATTTTTTGGTCTCGAGGAACCCCTACATTTATTTTTCAGGAGGCATGGTCTTTAAAAGTAGGTTAGGCTGTTAATTTCACTACCTCCTATTACACTGCCACTCATTATACTGTCTCCTGAGCCCCCAATTTAGTGCTTCTTGTTACAGTACCACCTATTATAGTGTTCTCTATTATACTTCCTCCACGATGGGGTAAAATGCCAAGGAACCCCTGCAGAGTCCTCAAGGAACCCTGGGGTTCCAGGGAACCCTGGTCCAGAGCCTGCCAAATCTGTCAGCCTTTTACTGTTTTTACTGTATAATGTAGGGGACAGCAACATAGGTGACGAGTAGGGTAGTTTATAGCATTTTACTCTGTAAAATTTGAAATAAGTATTTTTCTTCCGGTTCTTTTTTTGGTGTGGGAGTGGTCCTTTAAATAAGCTGTATTACAGAACTCCGTACAGGTAGACCCCATTCAATTCTAATGTCCTTTGACCTTAACAGCCATCCAAATGGGAAATACTAACTTTTTGGTGGAGTTGGCCTTTTACATGCATCTCTGAGAACTTTTAATGGACTGTACTGCAGATCTTTTATGTAGTTGTGTCTCCAGCCTCCATATGATACGTTCTATCTTGCTGTATATCAGGTCCGATGCTCTGAAGAACACCTTCTCTTCTCTCCTATTGGTGTGGATGTCCAGTGTTTACCTGACCTATCGCAAGCTTTGCCCTCTGACCTATGGAGAGCCAGCACTGTCACCAGTAGAGCTCAGGAGCCTCCGCTGGAAGGAGACATGGGACATTCTGATCAGGAAACAATGACTTTAGATAGTGTGACCAGAACCTGCACAATCCAAGATGGATGCCGATATCACGTGACATTGGCAGCTTGGTGAGCAAATCCTACTCTCTACCTTTCTTATCATCCCACAGAGGGCAATTTATTAGCTCAAACTGTGTGTTAAAAGGCAACAGTGGCACAGGTTGACGATGTAGGCTAGACTAGTTTTCTACTGCCTGTGGTGCAGCACAGTGCAATAACACTACATGTAGCTAGAAAGACAGCTGTCACCAGCAATTCCAGTAGTAACCTGTAGGTGGTGCTGTGTAACAAAGGTAGAGTATGACATAATTACTGCAACAGGCTTTCTGAGGCTGGTAAAAAGCATTTGAAAGTGCAATTACAATGCATAGGAATTTGTAACAACCAATCAAAAATAATCTTTTTAACCAGTCTGCTAACAGCAAACTGAATTCTGACTGGTTGTTAAAGGGATACTTAACTCAAATTAAAAAAATAGTTTTACTCCCTTGGGGCTTCCCTCAGCCACCTGCAGCTGTCCGTTGACCTCGCAGCATCGCTTCTGTCCTCGGCGGCGGCTGCTTCCGGTTTCGGCGACAGGCTGGGAATGCGAGTGTTTCTTCACGTTCCCAGCCACAATAGCACCCTCTATGCTGTTATTGCTGCCTTCTTGCCGCAATAACAGCATAGAGGGTGCTCTTGTGGCTGGGAACGTGAAGAATCACTCGCGTTCCCAGCCTGTCGGTGGATGCCGCTGAAACCAGAAGCAGCCGCTGGCGGGGACAGGAGGATCGGAGCGATGCTGCGAGGTCACCGGACAGCTGCAGGGGGCTGAGGGAAGCCCCAGGGGAGTAAAACTAATTTTTTTTATTTGACGTAAGTATCCCTTTAAGTATATAATATGTTATACAAATCCTGTGTCTTCAAGCTGCTTTATATTCAGCAAAGGCTTTTAATGGGGTCAGGGTTACATAGGCATAATTGTGGTCTCGGCTGCCTCATGGGCCTGAGGCAAAAAGTGATAGACATATCAGGTGTGTGCTCCCCCTGCTGGACAGGATTAACAAACAAAAAAAATCAGTCATGAAATGAATCAATTATTTTTATTGCTGTTGATCAAGAGTTCCAGACCCTGGGCCTTACAGGTGCCAGTATCTGTTCATTTCAGTATACTAGCCACTACAGGAAAGCAGAGCAAAACCACTCCAACAGCACCCTCTAGTGGCAATATCACCCCACTGCCATACTTTCCCAATCCCAGTGTTCTCCACACTATGGCTTAAAGTGGACCTGAACTCTAGCACAGGACAGAAGGAAAACGGAGAAATGCACCCTGTATGTATTTAAAGAGTTTAGCCTGTGACTTATCATAACTGTAATTTGATCTATCAGCTGGCTGCCTTGGCAGAGCAGCTCAATTGTAAACACAGGATGTTAGTTAAACTCTAGACTAAAAATCTACTCAGCAGCACTGAAAAGGCTTGGTGTTTAACAGTTTCACAGCATCAGAACTTTGTTTTTCTAACCAAAGCCTCATTTTTAGCTGCACAGAAGCTAAGCTCCACCCCATCACAGAAAACTGCCTGGGTATTTTTCCCCTGATGCGGTGCAAAGCATGAAAAAATTACTGATGATCAGGACACAGGACAGTTGGAATGGTGTCTCATGCTCCGTCACCTCTTTTCAACCAAAAAGATGGTTGCTCCCATGAAATCACAATCATTTGCCTGTTCTTTTAAAACAGGGTAGGTAAGAGATTATATTGCCTACCTATTCTATTTAACATAACTAATGTAACAATGACAGTATGTTTGTTTAGGCTGGAGTTCTTCTTTAACGCTATGTCTGCTTCCATGAAAGCAGGAAGTAGACACTGCACATTTATTGCAGGATTTGTATCAGCTGTAACAAAGAAATATTTTTCTTTAAAGATTATGCTGTTACTTATCTTTTAGAGCTGAGAGGAAGTTTTTAGTTCAGGTCCGCTTTAAGCTCCATCTCTTACCTGATGTATTTTCTACTACTTAATATATGAAAATGTGCATTAGCTTTTGATCTTTGGAACAGTTTACAGTAGTAACGCATTGTGTGACAGCTGCCTATTATTAGGATTTGAAGGGAATGTATACTTACATTTTCCTGTTTGATTTATTTATTTTCATGTAGTGGTAACACTAAGTTTGTCTGATTTAATATCTTCCTGATTAGCAGGTGAAGCTCCAACTATTTATTTTGTTAGTTTGATAAGAAGCTTCAACCTGCCCGTCTTCACTTTTCTCTTTCCTGTCATCCCTCCTAACGCTATAGTGGGCACCCCCTCCCCCACCCAGTGTTGCTCAGCTGAACGCCTGAGGTTCCAGGAAATTGTCACACTGGAACTTCCCACCTGGGGGGTCTGATGCCTTCCGGATGTACACCATGACAACATAGCAGCTGACCTTTAGGAGGGGGTGTGACCCTCACACCACCTCCCTCTACCAGGTGAACGACAGGCGTGGCTACACCACTCCCCACTACATGGAGCAGTAGGGGACATGCTTTCAGCGAGTGACATGGAAAGGGAGTATTCTGGAGGTTTCTGAGTTGGGGGGGGGGGGGGGATGTATCTAAAGATCATTTTCTTATTGCTGCCAAACGAGCAGGTGCAACTTAAAAGGGCCACAATTGCAAAAAAAAATGTAAAATGCATACATATAAAAAGGTACAGTTCTCCCTAAATAAAATGTACTATAAGTGATTTTCCTATTTTGTTATTTACAAGAGGTAATGAAAAGATTACAGATCTGAAAGATTTTGGACCAATTCACCTCCTCTTAGGGAATTTTGAATATTGCATATACTCGCATATAAGCCAACCCCCCAACTTTTCCATGGGAAAAATGATTGACCCCCCCATATAAGCCGGGGGTAGGAAATGCTGGATTGGTGCAGGCCGCGTAATCCCCCCCAGTATAGTGACCCAGTATAGCCAGTATAGGTAGGTAGTCTCCCAGTATAGCTAGTATAGTACCCAGTGTAGGTAGGTAGTGGCCAGCATATTGCTCTGCTCCCCCCGCTGCTATTACCTACAGCAGCTTCCTCTTCCCTGCTCTCATGCCTATATGAAGAGATCACAGCAACGTGCCCGGCGCTGCTGCTGTGACGATGCAGGGGGCAGGAAAGAGCACAGCTCCCTGTAGCAGCGATCTGTATCGCCGTTACCAGGAGAACCGCTCTTTCCTGCCCCCTGCATCGTCACAGCAGCAGCGCCGGGCGCGTTGCTGTGATCTCTTCATACAGGCATGAGAGCGCCGAAGAGGAAGCGCCGGGGACAAGGAAGTTGCTGCCTAAACAAGTAATAGCAAGGGGGAGGGGGTAGCGGGGGCCGCGGACCACCAGGGAAGACTCGCATACAAGCCGACCCCCTAACTTTTGACCCCCTTTTTGGGGGTCAAAAATTCAGCTTGTATGCGAGTATATACGATATTTCCATTCTTTACAAAAGCACTCCATGGAATGGATCTATACCGAGATGCCGGCCAGCTTCTCTACTCCGGTGCAGACTATTTTGGCAGTTGGATTTAACAAATGCAGATCAGTAAGTGCTTTTGTGAATACAGAAATATGATGACATAGACTAGCTCACTACTCACTTGTATGTAAGTAGCAGCAACATAGGAAAAAAATGTTATAGGGTATTTTTTACTGTGGAAGAAATGTACATTTATGTGTATTTTAAAATATTTTTTCCATGATAGTGTACTTTTAAGCAAATCATTTGTACCATTTCTTATGTTACTAATAAAACATTTTACAGTACATTTACACATTTTGAAAAATCTTAATAAAACTCCAGTCAACTAAACTTTTCCCTTTGGCAATGGTTAGAGGGAGCAAAGATGAGAATGTGTTTTAGTTACCTTATATACTCGCTTATAAGCTTAATTTTTCAGCACAAAAAAAAAAGGTGAAAAGTGACCCCCTTGGCTTATATGCGAGTCAGTGGAGCAGAACAGATAGTGGAGCAGGTTTTGTTATTGGTAGAGGAGCTTAAAGGGTTATCAGGCATTGCTTATTAAAATAAGGGCTACTTACCTGGGGCTTTGTCCAGCCTCAAGCTCCCAGCATGTCCCTCGCCGCAGCTCTCCCCGCAACCATTTGCCCGCTCTGCCTCCTGGTTTGCGGTGATGTCAGGCTGACCTGTACGGCGCCTGCGCGAGCGGCACTGTCAATCACCACCACGTGGACCGGAGCTGCCTGCGCAGTACGCTCCGGTCCATGTGTCGGTGATTGACAGCGCTACACAGGTCGGCCTGACATCACCGCAGAGTGGGTGAATTGCTGTGGGGAGCGCTGCGGTGAGGGACATGCTGGGAGCCTGGGGCTGGATAAAGCCCCGGGTAAGTGGCCCTTATTTTGATAAGGAATGCCTGATAACTTGTATAAGGATCATGCACTAGTGATCCTGCTCTTACCATTTGGTTCTGTGTCCCACATCCCCTGCAACATGGCGTGCTGCTTCAGACTACCTGTGTCCCCTGGCTTGTGGAGCAGAGCAATGATCTGTGTGGCAATCTCTGCATCTCATTTCTATGACGCCATCTAGTGGCATCTTGAGACACAGCTATATCATCCTTGGGGCACATCTGGCTATGGGAAGAAGGAATGACTTGTACTAGGAGCACATCTGGCTACTCTGGAGGGGACCTATATGCAAATCAATCACTTTTTACTGGTTCCAGAGGGAAAAGTGGGTAGCTTGGATTATATGCAAGACTATACTGTACTCATCTCCCATACTTCCTGTTCTGTGACCTCACATTGGCGAACAGAATCTTTTCACTGGGCACCCATCCAGCAATTAAATCCTCACAGGAGCTTTAATACTTCACCCTGTTATTAGGGATGGTCCATAAGATGCAAATAATTCCATGTTGATGCAGGATTATTAAGATTCTATATGCTGCTTCAAAAGGGTCCAATCAAACACCACCAAAGTGGAATTAGATTGGTCCATTTTAAAGCTACATAACATTAAATTCAGAATCTGCATCAACCCACATACACTTAAAGAGTCACGACAGCAAAAACTGTAAAATTTAAAATATGTGCAAACCTATACAAATAAGTACATTTTTTCCAGAGTAAAATGAGCCATAAATTACTTCTATGTTGCTGTCACTTACAGTAGGCAGTAGAAATCTGACAGAAGTGACAGGTTTTGGACTAGTCCATCGCTTCATAGGGGATTCTCAGCAAGGCTTTTATTCTTTATAAAGATATTCCCAAAAAAGGACTTAAACAATGATGCTGGCCAGCCTCCCGGCTCCCTGCACAGTTTTTTGGCAGTTGGACAGAGCAACTGCCATTCATTAAGTGCTTTTGAAAATATATCCCCGAGAATGCCCTATAGAGATGGCCTAGCCCAAAACCTGTCACTTCTGTCAGATTTCTACTACCTACTGTAAGTGACAGCAACACAGGAGAAAAGTAATTTATGGCTCATTTTACTCTGGAAAAAAATGTACTTATTTGTGTATGTTTGCACATATTTTAAATTTTAGTTTTTCGCTGTAGTGCCCCTTTAATCATTTGCATCTCCATTGACCACCTAGCACTATTGTAGGCATCTCACATCTCTTTCCTGTAAGGTACTCAGTCTATGGGACAGAAGTGGTGTAAAGTTCCCGTTTTCAATGTACAAGTGAAAGCATTGTCCCCAGAAATGTGTCTACGGGTGAAGTAGTAGCTGGTTGGCTGGTCCCTCATGCAAGATAGGGCTGGTGCACACCAGAGCAATTCTGGAGCGTTTTTTAAAACGGTTGCAGGAGGAAAACCGCTTGGCTAATAAAAGTGAATGGGATGGTGCGCACCAGAGCGGGTAGTTTTTTTCCACAAACGCAATTTCCCGGGCTGCAGCACTTTAGATTTCTGAAGCGTTTCTGCCTCAATGTTAAAGTATTGAAAAGTGGAAAACCACTCTGAAAAGTGCTAGATCAGAGCAGTTTTCCAGGCATTTGTGTTACAGAAGCCGTTCAGTAACAACTCTACTCTAACAATATTTGACATCTGCTACACAAAACGCCCCAAAACCCGCTAGGCATGTTTAGAAAGTCTCTAACATGCCTAGAATCGCTCTGAAAACAGCTTCAAAAACCTCTAGTGTTTTGCAGATCTGCAAGCGGTTTTTGGTGTGCACTGGGCCTCATTAGGTTTGCTAAGGTTGCTTTAGTCTGCATTTCCTCTCAGCTTTGTAGTGCTTAAAGCCATTGGGTATCATGTCTAAAAAAATTTTTAAATGACATATGCATGTAGAGATATGTAAATATTTACTTTTGCTGGTTTTCGCCGCACCACTGCCCCCCGTTTGCACAATATACCCCAAAATCTGATCGTTTATGATCCAAGATGGCTGCCGACCTTAGCTACATCTTCCGGGTCGGCAGCCTCTTACTTCCTAATATCTCCAAGTCTCAAGCGCCGATAAAATAGCGCGAGACAGTGGAGACTTGTGGTGCGCGTCCCTGGGAGAGTGCGCGCGCGCGCTCACATCTAACGTAGAGTGCGTGCGCGGGCAGAACGTCAGTGCACAGTATACGGAGCTGCGGGATTGAAACCACATGTGAAGGTATGATAGGACCTTCAGTAAGTGAATAAATCATTGATTTCACCTTACCCCACTGCCCCGCTATGTGCTGTAAGCCACGCACGAACAACCTCCCCCAAGGCTGCGTGCTCTTGTAATGAACAGGGGAGCCGTGCATCAGTGGGAGCGCGACTAACAGGGCGGAGCAAAGGGGCAGAGATGGCGGAGGAGGGACAGAGCAGAGCAAAGAAGCTCTGCCTCCTCTCTCTAGCCTGAATATTCGACCGAACTGGTCAAAGATTATAAACGTGGATTTTAGGGGCCAGCCTGCATCAAAAATGACAACATAGGGACAAAACTATAGAGGTCAATTAGGTAAGTGGTCCCCTAATAAGAATTAGTAGATTAAAAACAGTACACATTCACTTTAAGGGGATATCCGTATCACTCCAGATTCCCTTTTAAGGGCTATTTAAGTGTAACGAAAAAGAAAAGAAAGAAAAAAGCCAGTCTTGCTTACCCAGGCCACATGCATCCTTGTTTGCACTCCTGGTAGTGGAGTCGTCCTGCGCAGGCGCAGTTGAGATTTTGCACCGGCACAGGACACTTCCAGCGCCGGGAGAGTAAGGAAGACGCGCATAGCCACGCCGGGCCAGAAACTGAACCACAGTGAGGGATCAGAGGTTTGTAGAATACTAGCACAGGTCGACTGCAGTGAACTGTTAGAAGCCCCAGGTATGTAAAACTAGCTTTTTTTTTTTTTGCTACATTTAAGTAACTCTTTAAAGGTAAACTGGAGTGAGAGGGATACAGAGGCTGCCATATGTATTTCCTTTTAAACAATACCAGTTGCCTGGCTATCCTCCTGATCTCTTTGGCTGCAGTAGTATCTGAATCACATACCTGAAACAAGCTGTTTTCTAGCCACACCCCCTTCAGCACCTCCCTTTCCCTAATAATTTATTTAATGTCCTAACTAGAGGCGATGTGCCTGGATATATGTATTTCTATTTTTACTACTGACCCCTGTGGCTAGGGTCCAATTCAGTGCACTCCCTCCTTCTCCTGTATGTGTTTGTCAGCATGCACACAGCTTATGCTGGTGTATGTGCATGGTGCACATGGATACATTACGTTAGCTCCCTTGTGCGATTGGTAAGATGCACTATCTGTCCCAGGAGAGGACGTCAGGATGTGTGCTCCTAATCCATTGATAGGTTTGATGCAATGAATGTGTTTGCATGTCTGCACTATGCATGTTACAGGGCCAGAGTTAGGACACCTATGTTTACCTGGGTACTTCTGCGCAGTATAGGTGACTAAGCATAAGAATGCATTCTTCTGTGAACTAAAACCCTGGCTTTTAATTTAGCTGTAGGGATAACAGTTGTGCCTGGATGAGTGAATCTGTGAATGCATTTGTTTGAACATTTGCATGTGAGTGTGCGAAGGGTTAATAGATTTTTGAAACAAGCATGTGGCTAATCCAGACAGTCTTCAGTCAGAAACACCTGATTTGCAGATGCCTGTGTTAAGGGTTATGGCTTAAAGTAGAGGTAGAGGATCAGAAGGACAGCCAGGCAATGTGCATTGTTTAAAAGGTAATACATATGGCAGCCTCCATATGTCACTCACCTCAGGTTCCGTGGGTGCTGCAGAAAACACTAATCTGTAACAGAACTATCAATCTATGTACAAGAAGCATCATAATTACAACAAAAAAAAGTGAAAATAGTTTTTTTTCCATTGGTTTTTCTTTTAATGAATCGGTGTTCTGTGACATACAAATATAGAGACATTAAACAATGAGAATTGGTGAAAACAGAATATATGATGAGTGATGAAAATCTGCTGTAAAAGGATTCATCTCTGCTATATGTACCAGTAAAAAAAAAAAAAAAACACAACTTAAATGGACACAGAATATTATAACAGTCTATACAGAGAAACATTCCTTCCAAAGCGGTGGCTAAAGAAGCAATAAATGGATGTTGAATGCTGAACAAACTAGTCTCATTCATAAAAAATACATCTAAGAAAGCCCATTGTGTGCAAGCTCTTCTCCCCCAGAATGAACAGGGAGATTTACCTTCTTTAGAAAGCGTGCAAAATAAGCAGTGATGTAGTATTTATAGATAAAGCATTCCTGAGGTGAATTTCTGCAGAAGCTGCAAGGTCCCCAGACCCATAAGATGTCATGTGGTGTCCAGGGAGCTTACAGATAACACAGTTATAAACAACTTTTTAAAAAGTTAGTCTTACCTCAGGTTTACTTTAATGCCCTTTCCACCCCAACATTTTGTGATCTGCATAGTCCCTCCCCTCCCAAAAAGACACCTCATTAAAAAAAATAAAACCATAAATACCATGATTTCCATTATCTTCATGTGACACTTGCTGTGTATGTTAACTAGAGATGGGAGGTTAAAATACTGTAATTTTTTTGGACTATAAGACTCAGTTTTTCTCCTCCTAAAGTAGGGGAAACAAAAAGTCACTGCAACTGTGAACGCCTGCCAATACGAACCTCCAACCCACCGCAATGTCGGGGGCTCCCTGTACTGTGCCTATTAAGAGGGGGACACACAGGGGGTATAGAGGACACAAGGGGCACAGAGGAGGAGGTGAGGTACAAAGGGGACATAATCCACAAGATGCCCCTTCACCATGGATTCACCAGGTTTAGTATTTTTTTTTCCCCTCAGGTTTTTGTCCTCTTAACCTAGGTGCGTCTTATGGTCCCAAAAATACGCTATTTTCTAATTTCACGTAAATTTACACAAGATGAAAATTGACCAAATGCAACTGCATTTGGTTGACCATCTGTAATATCACCCAACCAGAAGGGAGGGGACAAGTGGCAGCACAACCACACCCACCTTTAGAGTTCTGTTTGGGAGAGAAGATTATGGACTAGCCACACCTCCGCCTCCAAAAAAGCCACACTTTCTCCCTAGAGGAGAGAGCTGGTGTGTCACATGACCACACTGCTGAGAAGGGAAATTATGGTATTTACACTCTGGGTACATGTGAGGTATTACTTTCCTGGGCAGGGAGTTGGGGGCAGACTTTTAAAGCAGCGGTGGACGAATGTTTTGAAACAAAACTTGAAATGACAAAAGAGAAAAAAAACAACATAGCCACTTGAGGTCATACGATACTAACTATCATTTAAGAAGAATAGTGTCACCTATTGCTGACTCCACTTCCTGGTTGTGCACCCCAACGCAGACACCACTGCCTGGTTGTCCAGCCCACCACTGATACAACTTCCTGGTTGTCCAGCCCACCACTGATACCACTTCCTGGTTGTCCAGCCCACCACTGATACCACTTCCTGGTTGTCCAGCCCACCACTGATACAACTTCCTGGTTGTCCAGCCCACCACTGATACCACTTCCTGGTTGTCTGTCCCTCTGCCACAGTCATGTGAGAGGGGGTAAGCGACAGTTGGAGCGCCGCCCAAACCAGCCAGAGACCATCTAATTTTAAAGTCATTTCAGGTTTGCTTTATCTGATGTCAGATCAGTCTTACGCAAAATCCTATTGGCTGCTATAGGTAACTGCAGCCTTACAAGAGGGAGCAAAAGAACAGCAAGTCCCTGGAGGACTAAACGCCTCTGCCAGTTCCATCACTACGGTCTGCCCACAGGTAAAACTGAAATGATGCTGCAAACCAGTGGTTTCCTTTTTTTTTTTTTAAGTGGGATGATAACCCTAAAGCTATAATTTCAGTAACTGCTTTTAGGAATATAAAAAAAATATTTGAAAGCATTCAGAGTTTAAAACCATTTACTTTCAATACAAAGATCAGTAGAAGCATGCTTGTCTTCTGGCAATAGTGACATTTGCCAATGAACCAGAGATACTCTCTGCCTGTGTCTTTACTCTGCTCCCCTCCTTTTCTGCTGAAGAGACTTAAGCTACGTACATACATGAACGTTGTGAACGACGAACAAACTTTTAATTGACGAAAGAACGACCTAAGTAAAGTTAGTTTTTAAAAGTGTGTAACGATCTGATCGTTAGAACGAACGTTACATCACGTAAAGCAACTATTGCGCAAAAAATGAAAAGTTCCATGGAGAAATAGTGAAATGCGCATGTCAAGCCTAGTACGAACGACCGTTTCCAACGATGTACTACTTTTGCAAACAATCATCATTGGAAAAAATCCGCCAAGCTAGATCGTTCGTTTTTACCAATCTAGCTCGTCCGTCGTTAGACTTAATGGTCGTTGGCTGGTTTTTTTTAAACAATCGTCATTTGAAACGATCGGGGACCGATCGTTTCAAACTACTATAGTCGCATGTGTGTACGCACATTTAGCGGTTTCCTGAGCAATGTGTCTATTCAGCAGAGGGAGGGGGCATAGAGCTTCAGCCAGCAACGATTAAAGGGATACTGTAGGGGGGTCGGGGGAAAATGAGCTGAACTTACCCGGGGCTTCTAATGGTCCCCCGCAGACATCCTGTGTTGGCGCAGCCACTCACCGATGCTCCGGCCCCGCCTCCAGTTCACTTCTGGAATTTCTGACTTTAAAGTCTGAAAACCACTGCGCCTGCACGCCTGTGTCCTCGCTCCCGCTGATGTCACCAGGAGTGTACTGCGCAGAAACAGACCATACTGGGCCTGCGCAGTGCGCTCCTGGTGACATCAGCGGGAGCGAGGACACGGCAACGCAGGCGCAGTGGTTTTCAGACTTTAAAGTCTGAAATTCCAGAAGTGAACCGGAGGCGGGGCCGGAGCATCGGTGAGTGGCTGCGCCAACACAGGATGTCTGCGGGGGACCGTTAGAAGCCCCGGGTAAGTTCAACTCATTTTCCCCTGACCCCCCCCCCCCTACAGTATCCCTTTAAATTTCAGATTAGTTAGAGATAAGAAAGCCTGTACTGCTCTCAGCTGTGAATGTTTTTACCCGCAAGTAATGCTTGGGCATGCTTTCAAATGTTTCATGGAAACCAATAGTTACTGAAACGTTTTAGTCTTGGGAGTACAATATAATCTCACTTTAATAAGCCAGAGGACTGCCATAGTTGAAAGAAATACTGGTACCTGCAGTTCAGCTTTTAAAAAGAAGGAAACCTGACTACTTGCCAGGGGACTCCTCACCCTTCTATCTTCATATTTAAGATCGCCAGTGCAGCTGCATGGAGAAAATTTATCAAGACTGGTGGAAAAAAAGAACCTGGAGGACAAGCAGAGCCACCAATCAAAATGTGTGTCGGGTAACAGCTGAAAACTGATTGGTTGCTCTGGGCTACAGCTTCATCTTCACACAAGTTTTCTATGAACCTGTCTTGATAAATCTGCTCCACAGTGACAGCTTGTGGCTTCACATTGTACAGAATGCTCCCTACCTACAAGACATTATCACATAGACAAATTATAAGGGTAGCTCTATATAGTGCAAAGAAAAAAATAGATCTGTATTTTATCAGCAACAAAAATAAATGCCAAGTATGATATAATAATTCTCTCTCTATATATAGTTATTAATGTACAACAGCAGCAAGAAATAGCTACATCTCTTTAGCTTCTTGACTTGTTTAGCTATCTACCGACAGCTCAAGAGACATTGGGGAAAACTGGTGCATAGAAAGGGTAGTGTAAATCAACCAATCAGAACATTTTCAGGTCTGCTCCAATCAATCAGGGAGGTAGGTATAGCATTATCAGCAAGGACATCTCTCCAACCCAACAAGAGATCACAAACTCCTGACCTCAACTTTCAGTACACACAATGTGACCAGAGAAGATACAGGTCACGTGACTTGGAGACTTATCCCAGAATCTTATCTACAGATGACAACTTAGTTCTAAGCAGGGCTGTGGAGTCCGAGTCAAGGTGTTGGTACAAAAATCATCCGAAGACTCAGTTTATAAAACCGCTGACTCCAGGAACCCAAATATTGCTCCGACTCCACAACCCTGGTTATAGGGGCCTCGTTCTCACTATACACTCTGCCGATCAGGAAGAACAGGTGATGCACTATCACACTGCTGCACGCATTTTCGGCAAAGTACATTGCTGATCCCATTCACTGTAATCAATGGGATCAGAAGCACAACACAGATGTCGTGCGTTCTGTTGCCTGATGTGAAGGAGGCCCAAGCCATTGCAAGGACTCCCACCCACTCTTCATAATATCCAAATTTTAAGTTTTGGGACGCATTTCAAAGGCAAACTGGCAATTTAAACAATCCAAATCCCCACTCCACTAAATAGCAGTTCTTCTGTCAACATTAAATCAGTAGAGCAGGTCAATGTTACCAAAACCACATTCTTCACAGCAAGGAGGTGAAAGGTTTTACGGTAAGGAACAGCATTGCTTCCACATTTCTACTTCCTCAGAATTTGCCATTTCTTGAGGTAGAGGAAGCTGGGTCGGTAATAGGAGCTTTGTCTGTCCGTTATCATTAAGATGCCCATTAACTGCACGATCGACCATACAATCGTACCATTACTGGTGCCACTCAATGACAAATGATAGTTTTATCAATGTGTACCATTGATCCGAATATCTGAACAATTCTGATCGGATCGTTTATTGGTTTATAAAGTGCCAACATATTCTGTGGCGCTGTGCTTATTTTCCCCTTCCTTGATGGGCCGGATGGTTTCCGATCAATCGCAATGATCAGAGCTTTATCATTCGGGAAAATTGAATAGTTACTGGGCACCATGAGACAAATACACAGAGGTTGTATTGTGTGGACTTTTTATGTCCACTGAAAAGGCAGCCTAGTCACACATTTATTTTCATGTTCGATTGCCGGCAGATTCGATCATTCTGATAGAATCTGCCAGAAATCTATGCCCAACCAAAATCGGAATATCGATGGAAAATCTTGATCTATGCAGGGTGGGAGCCGCATCCTACACTGCAAAATCTATGCTTCGTGGAACGAAACCCATCCCTCTATAGTATGGTCAGATTCAGATATAGATCGATATTTTTGCCATGTCGAGTGGTTATCTATTCATGTCTGATACCTTTACACATGGAATTTGTACCAACCAGGCACAGCTGTCAGCCCTGTTTATTTACACTTTCTTGCCAGAGCTCTGACAATTTGCAGGTTTTAAGCAAAATTATCATAGAAAGCCTGTCAAGTGATACATGAAAAACTAACTAAAGCCGTTGATAGTTATCAAGAAGAGGAGAATTGGTAAAACTGACTTATTGGGGTATTTTCAGCAAGAGACATGCAAAAGACTAAAAAACAATACAATGAAATAACTCTACCTGTAGCAACTAAAGGCTGGTAAAACATTCCAGTTACAGCAGCTCCAGCGTGGGGATTCAGATTCATACTAATGCAAGTCTGTAGCTGGTTCTCCTAAAAGCCCTACTAAACAAAAACGAAAAAAAAAAACAGCTGGGCATACCAACTAGTTCAGCATTGCCCTGCATCTCTCACTTACTCTAGCACTCACAATATCGTGTAGGTAATGGAGTGTGCAGTCTCCTCCCCCCTCTCAGGAGTCTGTCAGTTATAGTTGATGACAAAGATTGGCATGGAGGGGGCGGTGTCTGGTAGGAGATACAGAGCAGTGTTGAACTAGTCTGCTGTAGACCTGCCATTTTTATCCAACTACAGCACAGCTACGCTTTAAACAGCACTGGAAAACTAAAATCATCTGATTGGCTGCAATACTAAACTTGTCTAAAACGTCAAAATGCCTTATTTAATCTAAAGTCACTGCATTTAACCAATAGTATTCCAATGAGTCAGCACCGTCTTCAGTATAAAAGCTCTTTATTCAAATTCCATAAAAATCATGGCATGCAAGCAGTCAGCTGACTGCTTGCATGCCATGATTTTTATGGAATTTGAATAAAGAGCTTTTATACTGAAGACGGTGCTGACTCATTGGAATACTATTGGAGGAGACGCCTGGGATGCACAGGTGACTGGAGTCCTTAGCACGTCAGAATTTTCCCTGGTCCACCATTGGTGCTTGCCACATACTACTCTACTTTACTGCATTTAACCAATACTCCTGTAACATGGACAAGTGTTAGTAAGCTTGCTGCCCAGCCCCAAAATGCTCCTTCACATGTTCCCGGCTGCAGTGACTGCTAGAATCTGGTTACTGTAGACATACACTTACCAGGAATGACAATAGGTTTAAAAAAATAATGCTCTATGTGCTCCTAATCAGGGATGGTTAATGAGATGCAAATAATTCAGAAGTGATGCAGCTTGAAAATGGACCAATCATTTGAAGCCAAGGTGGGATTTGATTGGTTAAATTCCAAGCTGCAGAAATAAGCACAATTCTGCATCAATCTAGAATGATTTGCATGTAATTGACCATCCGTAGGCCTAACCTTCTGCTTAAAGAGACTCTGAAGCGAGAATAAATCTCGCTTCAGAGCTCATAGTTAGCAGGGGCATGTGTGCCCCTGCTAAAACGCCGCTATCCCGCGGCTAAACGGGGGTCCCTTCACCCCCAAACCCACCCCCGCAAGACTTGGTCGCAAAGTTGGTCGTGAAAAATCTCTTCCTGGAGGCAGGGCTAACAGCTGCAGCCCTGCCTCTAGTCGCGTCTATCAGACGCGCATCGCCGCCTCTCCCCCGCCCCTCTCAGTAAAGGAAGACTGAGAGGGGCGGGGGAGAGGCGGAGGTACGCGTCTGACAGACGCGCGTGGGGCAGGGCTGCGGCGGTTAGCCCTGCCCCAATGCGGAAGCGCTCCCCCGCTGTACGGAGGGGATTTGGGGGTGAAGGGACCCCCGTTAAGCCGCGGGATAGCGGCGTTTTAGCAGGGGCACACATGCCCCTGCTATCTATGAGGTCTGAAGCGAGATTTATTCTCGCTTCAGACTCTCTTTTAAGCCAGGCTTGTCACACTCAGCATAAAGTGAGAGCGGAAGACCACTGGGGGGAGGGGAGTGAAAATCTGACAGCATAAGTGATTAATGCTGACAAAATACAACACTAATGCCCGGTTGTGTGTATTCAATTACTGCAGTTTACAAAGGATTAACTCTGATAATCCGGACACAAAAATAATCCCTGCTCTGCTCACCCATCTGCATCATTCAAAGGGAATGTACAGGGATTTTTATTTTCAGCAATTGTGCTTTATCAAGTGTATTTAAAAAAAAATTGTATTTTATTTTTTTTTCAATCAGATGCATTGTTTAATGTTTTTTAGTTTTCAGTATTATCATAGTTAAACTTACTTTATAAATATTAGTTAAGAGCTCCACCAATTGGTTAGACTGAAAA
This sequence comes from Hyperolius riggenbachi, assembly GCF_040937935.1. NCBI lineage: Eukaryota > Metazoa > Chordata > Amphibia > Anura > Hyperoliidae > Hyperolius > Hyperolius riggenbachi. The sequence goes on from NC_090653.1 coordinate 272,129,195, forward strand.
CTTTATAACTATTATATTGCCACAAGGCAGAGAAGACAGTATGGCTACTTGGAGAACAATTGGGGGCCCTGAACTTTGGTTCCTGTTAGTAGATTTCAGAGAGATTAAGTTCAGGTGTTAAAAATAAAGACTCCTGCTTTGTACAGCCAATTACTGCAGCAGCGCAGCTATTGGACTCAAAACTCAGTGTTGCCATGGTTACAAAGTGAGGCAGATTAAGCTCACTGTCAGTTTTGGTCATTCTTAGCTGGTTGCAGATAGAAATAAAAAGAGAAAAATTAAATTCAAAAAGACTTGAGGAACAAAAAACTATGCAGATTACAAGTTTATTTTATTGTAGTGAAGGGTTTAGAAACAGAGCTAAAATCGATAATCTATAAATGTTTTTGGTCCCCATTTTAAAATAACATTGCAACATAACGGAGGGTGGCGGAGAAGAACAAGGGGAGTAGGGGGCATATGGACTGCGCGTTACACATGCCTGCTCCCGTTTTGGAAATTTATGAGAGCCGTTACGAAGAGTCTACACTACAGGGACAGCAAACTAGCTGCTGTAATCTGTTCTTTCTTGAAATTGGGCCTCCTGAAATGTTCCCTCTCCTCTTTTGTAAAATCACCCTCTGAACTGCTTTCGCTTTGAGGATTGTTAACAGTCTTAAACACATACTAAGTATAGACTCTAAGGTAGCTATGAGTCATGTTAATGTAAACAAGGATAGTAATATTCTATCATTTATACAGGGATATGGTTTCAGTGTCAACAGTACGCAAGTTCTTCCAAGGAGACCTCAGGAGACCTCTGGTCATTAAAGGGAACACTATTACCACTAGAGTGGTTAATTTAGCTTCCAAATTCTCTGCTCATATCAGACTCATGCAAACAGCACAAGTCAGACAGATATCTACAAAAACATTTGTAGCGGACAGCTTTTTCACGACTTTTTCTGAGCAATCCCTGTAACGTCCCTGGATGGAGCAAGCTAGAAAAAAAAAATCTGGCCACTAGAGGGTACAAAGAGACTGTCTCTATTATAGTGAGACTGTCTATTATAGCAGTGTTTCCCAACCGCTGTTCCGCGGCACACTAGTGTGCCGCGGAACGTTGCCTGGTGTGCCGTGCTCTTATCCCCCCTCCCGCCCGTCCCTGCGGCCGCCGCTGTTATTACCTTAGCAGCGGCCGCTCTCCCCTCTCCAGACCATGTATATGCTAGCAGCGTATCTCCGGCTGCTCTGTGTGATGCACTGATGCGGAAGGAGGCAGGGCTTGGTTACCATAGTAACGGCGATACATATCGCCGTTACAGGAAGCCGCTGCCCTCCTTTCTTCCGCATCAGTGCATCACACAGAGCAGCCGGAGATACGCTGCTTGAATATACACGCGCCGGAGAGGGGAGAGCGGCCGCTGTTAACAAGGTAATAACAGCCGCGGGGACGGGCGGGAGGCACTAAACTGGCTATACTGGGGCACTATTCTGGGGTACTATACTGGCTATCCTGGGGCACTAAACTGGCTATACTGGGGCACTATTCTAGCTATACTGGGGCACTATTCTGGCTATACTGGGGCACTATACTAGCTATACTGGGGGGCTATACTGGGGCACTATACTGGCTATACTGGGGCACTATACTGGGGCACTAAACTGGCTATACTGGGGCACTATTCTGGGGCACTATACTGGGGCACAATACTGGCTATACTGGGGGGGCTATACTGGGGTACTATACTGGCTATACTGGGGCACTATACTGGCTATACTGGGGCACTATACTAGCTATACTGGGGGGCTATACTGGGGCACTATACTGGCTATACTGGGGCACTAAACTGGCTATACTGGGGCACTATTCTGGGGCACTATACTAGCTATACTGGGGCACAATACTGGCTATACTGGGGGGCTATACTGGGGTACTATACTGGCTATACTGGGGCACTATACTGGCTATACTGGGGCACTATACTAGCTATACTGGGGGGCTATACTGGGGCACTATACTGGGGCACTAAACTGGCTATACTGGGGCACTATTCTGGGGCACTATACTAGCTATACTGGGGCACAATACTGGCTATACTGGGGGGCTATACTGGGGTACTATACTGGCTATACTGGGGCACTATACTGAGGCAACTAAACTCCCTACACTGGGGCAACTATGCCAGCTATGCAGCCGCACCCCAGCCCCCCCCCCCCCCCCATAGCGGCACTGTCCACTAGGTCGCGCAAACAACCGGGGGCCGCATCGCCCCCACCGCGCGCGCGCGCGCGCCGTTCCCCGGAGAAAAATTTGGTCAGACAGTGTTCCCCGGGCCGGAAAAGGTTGGGAAACACTGTATTATAGTGAGTGTAAAGGGATTCCTCTCACACTACACCCCCTGGTGGCCGGAAGATTTATTTTGCTTCTTCCCTTAGAAGTGAGGACAGTATTAGCCCACACCAGGGAGAATATTGGGCTCAGACAGCAAAGAAGAATATATTTAATTCCCTTATAAATCAGGCAGACGGGCCAGTTAGAACAGGATCAGTGTATTAGCCTTTACATTATATTTTTTTCTTTCTGGAAGACAAAGTGTACAAGGCAGCAAAAAACATCTGGTGTGAAATGCCTGGCTTAAAGTAATTTACAAACATTCTTTAATATAAAAAAATATATGAAGCTACAGATTTTCTGTATGAAAAAGGAAGACCGAGTTATACAATATAAACTTCTATGGGGTCATCTACCTACACAGATCAGCCTCAGTGTTACAATTTCTGTAACATTTAAGGATTATACATGAATTACCATCTACATACAGCTACACTATGGCTATATTAAAATAAACCTGAGAAGGGGGAACAAGTTCTATTGTACAGCAGAGTCTTGAGAATTGGACACCGTCGGGGATACATGTGCTTACCGGCTGCTTGAGCAACAGTCAGGAAAAAAGCACAAACCTCCCCCCTAAATACTTACCGATCCTCCAGCGACGTCTTGTAGCCTTCCTGTTGCTCCTAGCAGCTTTACCGCATCCTCCATGCATGGAACTCGGCATGTCACCTGACCCACATTGGGTCACATGACTCTAGGAGCCGTGCACGGATGCCAGAAGCAGTTAGGAGTAACAGGAAGGCTACAAGACAGCACTGGAGGCTCGGTGAGCATTCCAATGTCTGCAACCACATCCAGTCAAGTCATCATTATTCCCCTCAGGCATGCCGGTTAGATGATAATTCCGGTTGCCCGAGTTCCAGATAACAGGGAATTTGCTGTAAATACCAGCCACCCCTCCCCCCCCCCCACCACCTTTCCAGGTCACTCGATTTCTTCCTAATCTGCTTCTTTGTGTCACTGTGCCCCTCCCCAAAGATCATATGCACTGCCCTGGATGCGCACCTCAAAAGTGTTCCCCTTGCCAGGAATGTTTTGCACATGCGCAATCTAAGCTTTTAGGAACTGCGCATGTGCAGAACGTGCCCAGCTATGGAAGCGCAATCAAAGAGGCAACGCATGCGCAGTAGCCCTTTTGGAAATGGCACAACAGAGCAGACCGGGAGGAAAGCGAGGGACCTGTAAGGCTATGAGGACTGGAAGAAGCCACAGGTCAGCACATAAGAACTTGTTCCTCCTGTCTCAGGTACACTTTAAAGCCTATTTAAACCTGATCATTAAGAGATGGTCAATGAGATGAAAATGATACCAGCTTCCATTGCAAATTGTAAGCAATTTTGAACGGAGCCTTTCCAAATCAACAGGCAGTCCTATTGGTCAAATTGCAAGCTGAATTTGCATTTGCATTATGCAAGTCAGAATTATTTTTCCTCACCAGCCATTTGTCACAGCCCAGGACTGCACCTGGAAAACCTGGAGTTCAAATGAATTCACTGGGAGCCACCAGGAAGGGTAACACTACCCCACTGTAGGCTGTACTGTTGATGACAACTTCACCCCTTCACTTGCCAATGACAGCCGGCAGGTGTGGAGTGTTGTGGGTCATGAACCTTAAAAGGTGGGGACTATCACTAATATATGCAGTCTTGATCTCTACCCCAAGCTGCTCAACAAGATCCATCACTAGCGAGACATGCCCAGAAGGGGTGTGACATTTGCTAAGCAGAAAAGGAAAATAACCACATGCGAATGTACACCTGGCCTACAACTTCATGTAATTAAAGGAGAGGTCCAAGGTAAAATCAAAATCCACTTACCTGGGGCTTCCTTCAGCTCCTGGCAGCCGCCCTGTGCCCTCGCCGCAGCTCTGGTGCCTCCCGGTGTCCTCCGCTGCAGTAGCGCGCTGTGGAGCGCAGAGGAAGCTGACCTGGCGACGTCGGCTTTTGCAGCGGAGGACACCAGGAGCCACCGGAGCTGCGGCGAGAGCACAGGTCGGCTGCCACGGGCTGAAGGAAGCCCCAGGTAAGTGGATTTTTAATTTTAGCCTGGATGTATCCTTTAACCTGCTGAGCGGTCTGGACGAGCTCAGCTCGTCCAACACCGCCAGAGGCTGCCGCTCAGGCCCTGCTGGGCCGATTTGCACCAAATAAAAAGCAGCACACGCAGCCGGCACTTTGCCAGCCGCGTGTGCTGCCTGATCGCCGCTGCAGCGCGGCGATCCGCCGCGTGCAGCGGCGAAAGAGGGTCCCCCCAGCCGCCCGAGCCCAGCGTAGCCGGAACAAACAGTTCCGGCCAGCGCTAAGGGCTGGATCGGAGGCGGCTGACGTCAAGACGTCGGCTGACGTCCATGACGTCACTCCGCTCGTCGCCATGGCGACGAGGGAAGCGAAACACGGAGGGCCGCTCATTGCGGCCTTCCGTGTTATCTCTTGCCGCCGGAGGCGATCGGAAGATCGCCTCCGGAGCGCCCTCTAGTGGGCTTTCATGCAGCCAACTTTCAGTTGGCTGCATGAAATAGTTTTTTTTTTTATTTAAAAAAAACCCTCCCGCAGCCACCCTGGCGATTTAATCAGAACGCCAGGGTGGTTAAGTAATGATCTCCTGATGAAGTAGCCTTGTTGTATGAAAAACTGTCTTTCCTGGTCCTTAAAGTGAACCAGAGACAAAGCGCCCTCATGTATTTTACCATATAGATCAGTGAGAACGTTAGAGAAAACACCTACCCTTCTCTCTGTTTCATTCTTCACTGCTCAACCTGCTTGTTACCAGCTCTGATAAAATCCCAGACTGAGCATTCAGTCTGGCTTTGCTCAGGAATCATTATAGCCTAATGTCTACTCTGATGTCTATAGCAGAGCCAGAAGGGGGCAGGCTTGGGCTGGAATAATGACTCAGCTATAATTATTCCTGAGCAAAGCCAGACTGAATGCTCAGTTGGGGATTTTATCAGGGCCGATTAGAAACAGACTGAGCAGTGAAGGAGGAAGCAGAGAGCAGGGTAGGCATTTTCTCTAATGTTCCCACTGATATATATGATAAAATACATAAGGGTGCTTCGTCTCTGGTTCACTTTAAGGGGGACACAGTAAATTCTGCATACATGTATAAAAAAAAAAAAAAAAAAAAAAAAAGGAACCCGGTAAAAAGGGTGCCAGAGATTGCCACTAGTAAAATATCTGTAAAATTACCTATACTTAATTACAATAGTAAAATATTGGTAATCTTTACTGATCTTTTACTATGACCTAAACTTACACAGAACCCTCTACCGGTGCCTAGTTTTAATCTCCACCGAACATGTTAAAAGCTGTGAATAGCGAAAATATATATATATTTGGGCGCCCAAATTACCATTTATAGCCGCTTATCACGGCTGGCTTTTAACATTGCCGCGCCATTTTTAACAGAGCGCCTCAGGAGCCCTTTTTTCCTGCTTCGCTTAATTTGTTATTAATAAATCGATTGCTTTATTACTATTAATCCCTGAAATCTAGTTACAGTGTACAGTGTCTCACCCTTTGATCACATTGGTCAGCTAGTAAAATGATTTTGCATATGGTCTTGAAAAAATGTTTTGTAACTCATTAAAAACTTACTTTTCCAGGTCAGCATGCAGACAGCTATGATTGACGGGTAATTAAATTCTTCCTTGCAGCTATGGGAACAGTCTATTTGTGGGAGTGTCTAGCCCTAATTTGCATTTTTGCATCCGTACTTCACATTGGTCAGTGCCGTCACAGCTGTAGGGAATTTGTTATACTAAATAAGGTGTGTCTGCACATGAGCTGTGAGTAGTAATTCAGTTCCAGATAGCTCTGGGAGAAACAGAGCAAAGGAAAAAGGTAGGTAATGTTGAGAAATGCTTGATAAACTCTGCAGTGCTTACACTGGGTGTTTTTCTTTCCACAAAAGTGGAGCTACATTAACTCAGTGCATCATCAGAACAAAAGATTATGTCCGTTCATGGCTCAATGAGGTTCACAGGCTCCTCCCACGCAATGGCTCCAGCCAGTGCTGCCAACACCTGGCTTCCTTTAAGACTGTATTACACAGTTGATAGCAAAGGTGCTCTTTACTACCCACCCTATGAACTGAATGGCTGCCAGACCCCCCCCCCCCCCCCCCTCCCCTCACACATTCGGTTTGCCATACCTCGTAGTCATAGTTAAAACAGGAAGTAGTCTGGATTATGCTGTCGGGGACTATGGGAAAGTCACAGGCTCTAAGGTCAAAGAACTGTGAGTGGAGGAGCTCAATGCGGCCGGCTGCTGGACTCCCGGTGGCTGCGTTTCCCCGGCATCAGAGCCGCTCCGGAGTCCACCTGTACCGGGAAGGTCCTCTTTTGTAAGCGTCCATTTCCAGAGCCCCTCTGCCATTTGTAGATGTCTTCATTCAGGATGTCCTGGATGTGCTGCACAATCAGATTTATGGCCACTGTGGAAAGGCAAATCCAAGAATTAGAACAGCAGAATGAACTACAAATGACCCACCATGATAAACAGAACCTGAGGAGTTTTGGAAGTTTTATTTACACAGGAAGTTGCCCATCACTGCGTGTGAGTGTAAATACCTCATAAAGCACTGAGGCCCTGAGCTCCTACTCTGCATGGGTTTTCTTCTTACATAGTAAGGACTGGATCTCAGCACTGACCCCTCTCTGCGTAGCCATTGTTTAGTTTACACATTGCATGAAAAATGAGAAGTACATTCTGTTCCCGTGCTGTCACTGAAGGAACCGCTGCCAGAAATCTACTTTCACAGTAACTGTGGACTCCAACACTTGTCTACCGCCAGCTTGAATTCTCTCAATAAGGTGTGCCGCTTTCTAACGCTCAGTGACCAGCGCCACAATACAAGGGAGGGCTTCTCAGATCCTAATAGACCAAATCTGTTAGGATGCCACACTATATTGAGGCCCAATCGATGGTCCGAATTTATCAAAGCTATTTCCAGCCAAAAATCGGATGACTGGATCATTCAGGATTGTAGGAAAAAAATCTTGGTCAGGTAAGGTTCGATCGGGTGCGCAGCGGTAACAGCATTCGATATTACGACGATCGTCGGACCATTCTCAATAGATTTTGTGCTGAAATCTAGCAGCGAGACCACCGTGGGGCACAGGAGGACGGGGGAAGCCTCAATAGGGTCCAGAGGCTTCCCCCTACTGAGGTGAGTACCCACTTTTTTTCAGTACAGGTTTTCTTTGAAGAGGAATTTTAACCCAGGGTTGAACTTCATGTTTGTTCCTATAGATACACTTTCCTGAGCTGTAAGAACAAAGTGTTGATTTTGACTGTAGCTGCGCTTTTAAGAGGAACTGTAATGTCAAAACGTCCCCTGGGGGTACTCACCTCGGGTGGGGGAAGCCTCCGGATCCTAATGAGGCTTCCCACGCCGTCCTCCGTCCCTCAGGGGTCTCGCTGCAGCCCTCCGTGCAGCGGTGACGTCAATATTTACCTTCCCGGCTCCTGCGCAGGCGCTCTGATGGCTGTCGGCTCCGAAGTAGGTGGAAATACCCGATCGCCGTCGGGTCTGCTCTAC